>NC_043752.1:6972941-7237941 GCF_902148845.1 Salarias fasciatus | reverse complement strand
TACACACAGTTTGATGTTGAGAGTCTATTTATGAGGCTTCAACAGTCATTTTAGAGAGAAAAAACACGTTGAGATCCTGCAGAACATGGTGGTTGCTGATCGACAGTGATGTTGCTTGGTTAGTTTGTGTTGTTGTGTCACTTTAAAGTCAGCAACAGTCAAGAACAGACTGCAATTCCGATACATCTGATTCCGTTTGTCTTACGATTTCGGATTGATTCTCATGTTAAAATGTTGATATTCACATTGTAGGAGGTGAATATGTCTTTTCATCTTAGTTATTTTGCTACATAAGTCCCGCTGGTTGGCTGAAATACTTATTCTTCGACATGATATAAATGATTTCATACTTTATGGGATCATCAAAATCGTACAGTCAGAGATGTATTCAGATGAGGGCTGCACAGCCCTAATTAGAACTGAGATAAGGAGCAAGATATAATGTCATAATTATAACTGTCTTGAAGTCTTCTTAATAGCTATAATTTGAAGAAAATACCATAATTCAGAATAGATTAGAACAGAAATATTTCATTAATCCCTGGGCGAATTCTTGAATTTGTTTCTTTCGCTACATTAGCTTAGAGTTGGTCTCCCACATAGGACTTTTGTACAAAGTTTCAATACTTGGTGTCAATTCTAAGTGTAGCTCAGTGGTATTGTGAATTTCTACTGCCTTGAAGATCAACAACTCCAAAAGTTTTCTGGGTCAAATTGTTGTTTTTGGCTTTTGATGTTTCCAAAAACAGAAGTTTCTCCGAACTGATGCCATACTGATGCCCAGTATGCACTGGACTTTAGATAGTCACGCTTAAAGGTCTAATACACGATTTTCTCGAAAAGACGAAGATCCAAGTCTGTTACTCACTTTTTGAACAACGCGCATGCGCCAGACCATCCGCCCGGCTCTCCTGCTTCTCCCAGGAAACGCGGAAGTGTACGAGCGCGATCTCCTCTTCTCCGGCGTGCACGGTTCTGTTTACAGTTTCTGCGATCCGCCTCGCTCATAAATAAAGCTTTTTTTCCGAAACAGTTACAGTTTCATTATGTCAGACTCGCCATCGGTAAATACTAGCTCAGAAGCTCACCGGCTGCATAAACACTCTGAATGCGCATGCGCAAAAGGGAGAAGCTGATTGGGCGCAAGCACGTAGAACCGCCTTACGAAAGCAGCTCGTCAGAATGATTGACAAACAGACCCACCAATTATTTAGGTGATCCACCCGGAAATCAAAATGTTGTATTACACCTTTAATAGGAATCTGAACTGTCTTAAGTAGCCGTCAAATACCTCTGTTTGTTTGGGTTCCTCAATCCACCTTTGGCTGGTCCCGCTCAGCTACATCAACGCATTGTTTCCATGTACCTTTCTGTTCCTCAATATAGGTGGCTTGTCAACTCTTTGTTTCATATTTCCATTTGACAGCAGAATGGCATTACCCGCGAGTAAATTTGCCTGAACAACCTCGCTCACAAATTTCCCCAAAGCAGAATCGATGGTGCGAGACTGCGGGGTTGGATTAATGAACGTGCACAGTGTGTGAATACAGAGCCTGCCGAGTCAGCGCTCTTGATACGGCAGGTCTTAGATGGCTTTTGCAGAAATTGAAGCTGTTGTGCGGGAGCCCTGCAGTTGTTTTATATTGACTTGTTGACTGGTGTGCTTGAGAGTATCGAGGTGAAAGATTTCAGATTTCTTGCACTTTGAACCAAGCCAAAATCTCCCTTCTTTGATGTATCTACGTGGAGGGAAAAAAAAACCTATTAAAGTAAACTGCAGCTCTTCTCCTATAGTGCGCAGGCCCTCAGATATATGGCTTTTGTTTCCAGCCATGTCTCGGGGTATTTCCATCCATCACACCCTCATTACTTTACCCTCCGCCTCCTCAGCGCTGTCTTTGCTCATCCCACGACTTCTCCTGGAGAATTTGCCTTGAATGACAATTTTGAAGACGATTTAAAGAGATTTATAGACTCATCCATGCAAGAAGTATGGGTTCTGCTGAAAAGACGGCTGGAGAAGCCATCGAGGACGACACTGTCGACAAGAACCAGTAGAAAAAGAAATGTGATTTTTATCTTGCTCCTTAAATGTCTGGAGGTCCTTCAGGCGAGTCTGGTCTTGTGTTTCAGCTTAATGGGGGGGGTCATCTCCTGGGTCAAAGCGAGGCCTCTTTTGCTTCGAGATCAGCTGGGATCATGTTCACAGTTTGTGGGTATTAGGGGGCTAATGATAACGCTGGCCATCTACAGATGGTTGCATTATTCAGGAGCTCAATCCACCACAATGCACCTCTAATTGGACCCTTTACAATTTGTTTTCTGTGAGAGAAAAATGGAGTCCAGCTGGAGGACTCATCTTTGACACCCAGCCTCTTCATATAGAGACTGAACATGATACTTTGGCTTAGGCCTAATGACCTGTTGACCCAACCCTATGCGCACTAATTGGCATGAAGTTCTTTTAGTGGCTTTTGCAAATTGTTCAGCATGCTGTCCTTCTTAGCCTTAAGGTGGCCATGGTCGTGAAACTCATGTTAAGCTGCAGCTAACAAAATAGATGTCAGTGGAGAAATTACATTTTTAATTATATTTCTTTTTCAAAATGTTCTGAATAGTACAAGTGATTGTATGGATGTACGGGGTTCAGTGCTGTTTCTACAGACATCTAAAAGGTGGGCTTTAAGAGCAAACTCTAAAGTCAGTGGTTCTTTTTTCTCTTTTTCCTTTCAATACCAATACCTTGTAAGAAAGACTGTAAACCCCTTATCCAACATTTCATCGATGGAGCCAGGCGTTGGCAAACACAAACACTCTCATGAACATAGTTGAACAGAATTTTGCAAAATCAAAAATCTTGACAATTTCTCAAGGTCTGCTTTAGACTGTAGGAAGTGATCTACGAGGTATTTTTGGTATTCCTGCACAGATATGTTAGAATAACAACTCAAATAGATTTCCAGATCTTGAGACCGTTGTTGCAGTGCAAGAAGCTTCTTAGCAATTCATGTGGCCAACCAGTTGGGTGAGTTATCCTTCACCAGCTTTCTCATGATTGCTGCTTCATCCTGTGTTCAGCTTGAATGAATGGGGATCGTTCCCATTTTAAACTCTTTACAAAAAAAGAAGAAAAAAAAAATTCCAAAAGGATGAAAACCGTTCCTTGCAGCTCCCAGTCACAAACTGGGACCGTCAGCTTGTGAAAAGCATGATTTCTTGATTCAACCTCATTTCCAATCCGCATATCATATGATTACGCTGCACTTAATTATTTCAACAAAAGCTGCCTTGAATCTCTTTGACACTCTGCACTTTACATATGTTGAGCTATCTCTAATTTGATTTTAATATGGATTCATTTTATTCACATGGATTAAATGCTAATTTCGGATTTTGTAAAATCACAAAACCTAATTATCTGTTCAGAAGCGATCATCTGTCCATGTCTTATAGCATTTATGCTCAAGTCTATGTTGTCGGAGACTGTAGCGCTGCAGTTAGTGTCTTTGACTATACAAGGCCTCTCTGGTTATTCTTGAGGGAAAACCCCTTCATAATGAGTCATTGTTCAATTTCCCTATACATCAATTATCCCACTGAATGTGTCTATAATAATGGCTGTTGTAATCATAAGTTCTGATCCCTCTGCTATTATCCCCCTCCTCACATGCAGCGCAGACAGTCACAATTCGGCAACACAAATTTTCCCATATGAGTGCCCCCTGAGGCAAACATGTCTGTAATGTATGGCTATTCTGGGGTTCAGTGTGGAGCTGGCTTCTGATTGGAAGATGATTGTTCTGATCTACAGAGCGGCTGGGAAAATGTGGGTGTGTAGGCAGAGAAGCTAAACAGAAAAATGCTCCGTTCTCCCCCTGCGTTGATGTAAACCAAAGTCTGAACGGTTCAATTTTCTCAGACCGTCAAATGCCTCAATCAACACGGAAGTCACTAGAAGTGGATGCATTTTCCCCAAACTGTTGTATTTTTCTTCCCTGAGTCAGGCCCAGCTGCTGAACTGTGGTAATGCTCACAGAGCCACGTCAGGGCCTTTCATCGCTGGCTTCACCGTTGCGTTTGGCGCTGATGCTGTACACCAGTTCAATGAACAGCGGAATGTCATCGGCAATTAGGCAGCAGTGATGCCATAATCGAACAACGAGACCCACGAGCGAGACTTAAACGTCCGTGCTCCACGAGCGCTCTTATGAATCAAGCCTCTTTTTGAATTATTCAGTACTTCTTACCCCAAGGAGATGGAGGAGGAGGGAGTGCGACCACCGGCAAAGAAAGCGGATGATGAAGGGCAGAGGTCGGAGACTGCGAGACAAAGCAGCGTGTGGAGCCAGGACAAGGCGAAAACATGACGGGAGGCATTGGATTTCCTCAGCAGGGATCAGATTTTATTTCTCAAAGCGCAGTGACTGTTTCGCTGAAGAGAGAATTAATCCTGCTGACTGTTGTGTCTCCCCAAACCTTGCTTTGATAAGGGGAGAGTAGCACATGGATCTTTTACAGGGCTGTTTGTCATCTGGTGCCATCATTAGGCTAAAAATCAGCTTGATTCATACAAATGTGATAAGCTGACATTCCGGAGCTACTGAACCTACATTGATAAAGCAGTAGAACAAAAGAATCCGCCGGCGTTGAAGGGTTATTTCACCAACTACTGCATTGTGACTGGGATGATTGAAAAGAAGTTTGGGGCCTCACCTTCTGTCTGCTCCCTGTAAAACGACCTGCACCTCATCGGGAATGGCGTGCGGTCATTCTGTTAACCTTTCAGCCAGACTCAGCCTTTTTTCTTCATCCTATTTGCTGACGGCTCACACTTTCTCTTTCAATTTTCTTCGTGATCCTCTGTCAAACTCACTTTTGTTTTCCTCTCTCCCCCCCCTCTAGTCTCTTCGTTCTCCATTTTTGTTTTCCATCTTTTCTGGTGAGATACCTTCCTTCCTCAGTCCGGGTTGCTATGGTGATGTGAGATTTTTTTTTTTTATTTATTTATTTATTTATTTTAGTACTGGGAGCTTCTTCCAGTGTTTCTTCTCCTTCCTTCTTCTGGGTTGTCTTTTGTCTTTCTGGCTGTTTTCCTATGCAGATCATGCAGCCATTGTTTAGCCTCAGAGGGGCCAAGGTGTTCGGCAGCCACGCGTTTGTTCGCCGTCTCTCTCGTAAAGGTCATTGTGTTCGGCTATAGGGAACGACAGGTGGCCCCCCCACATCACCTCCTCACGTTTCACTTTTTCCTTAATATTATCTCCTTTTTTACTGCCAGTTTCTGTGCCCTCCGATAGCCCTTCTGTTGATTTAACTGTCCTCCCCGTTCGTCTCTCTCTCTCTCTCTCTCCCCTTCCCTCTCCTGTCTAGTTTGACTCTCCTCATCCGTCCGCCCACCTTATGCCGGCTTCCTCTCTTTGAAATGTGTGTGTAAAATCCACAGGAGCGCCTTGGCCTCGTGAAGCAGTGAGGAGGAGAAGGAGAGAATGCAATCTAAGAAAGTAGAAAATGTTGAGGA
This sequence comes from Salarias fasciatus, assembly GCF_902148845.1. NCBI lineage: Eukaryota > Metazoa > Chordata > Actinopteri > Blenniiformes > Blenniidae > Salarias > Salarias fasciatus. The sequence continues at coordinate 7,232,423 of NC_043752.1, read as the reverse complement.
GGACAGGGAAACCCCATCCAGGGAGAAACAAAAAAAACATCAACAACCGAAAAGGTGGAGAAACACGATTTGGCACGAGGTAGCTGAAATGAACCGAAGTGAGCAGGAGTCATAAGAGATGAGATATACACGGAAACAGAGTTGTTCCCTTTGGGGGGATTTGGTCGCTGGCAGCGGCACAATTAATTTTACAGCGAGGCGGTGGCAGAATAAAATGATCCCAATCACAGATGCAGGAAATAAAGACGGCAATAAAATAAACCATAAACAGTCTCACTGTAAGGGAGAGAACTGAGTGGAAGAGTTTTGGAGCTGTTTGGTTTCAAATGAAAATCCGATGCGGAAGTTTATTTGCCTTTTATACCCTTTAATGGAGGCAGTGTTGCTCTCATCTTTAAAACGGCGACACTTTGAATTGAGGACAGTAGTGAGTGAGTGGCTTGGAGCAAGTTTACAGTGTTCCCTTCGAATGATTTCAATACAAGAAAAGATCCTTGTCGATATTCTGCAAAATGTCAGTTTCACTCAGCAGCTGTGAACCCAACCTAAAACTGATCCAAAGCACAACATCAGAGAGGATAATGACGGTAAAGAAAGTATTTAGCCCTTCAAAGGCCTGTCACTGACTGTTTTCGAATAAAATAACACAGACTTCATTTTGCTCACATTCCAGTCGAAATTCCAATATTGCAACCATGAAAACAGCTGCTGCTGAAGGCTTTTTTTGGTAAGGTCTTAAATAAATCCTTTCATATGTAAAATTTTGTAAAGTTACTAGCCAGAGTTCCGGCTTGCAGTTTCACTGACTGTATTGTCTCATCTTGTACATTTGTGTCCTGCAAAAAGGTGTAAAATAAAACATATACAGCCACAAGAAATATTTAGAGCATTTGAAAAATAGCCACATCGAACAGATCAAAACCAGAAATCTAAATTTGAATTTACTGACCAGATAAAATCCCTTTGACCTCGAACAGAAGGTTGAAGATTCATTTCTGCCTTGTCTGTCCGCGACTCCTGCGCAGTTTAAAGGGATACTTCAACATTTTGGCAAATTGGCTCATTTAGCACAATTCCGTCGTCATTTCGAACAGCATACTTACTTTTTTTGTGAGGGCGAGCTGTTGTTTATTCTCAGGTGAGTCGGGGAAGGTTTTCGGGACGGACACAATGGAAGTGGATGGTATTTTTGTTCCCCCTCGTCAAACTCATCAAATACAAAATCCAACAACCCCCAAACACTTTGGTGGACACGTTATAATCCGCACATTCACTACGCTGTGGAACACCAACAAATAATACTGTAGCGTTACGACACTGAAGCAAATACTGGGAACTACTTTTTCTTTTGAAATCACTACGCCCAGACGCCATGTTTAGTAAGTAGTTCCGTCTTAGCAATCTTCGCATAAACAACTCAATCTCGTAATTTTGCATTAATATTTCACAGCGTAGTGAATGTGCGGATTATAACGTTTCCCCCAAAGTGTTTTGGGGTTGTTGGATTGTGTATTTGATGAGTTTGATGAGGGGGAACAAAAATACCATTCACCTCCATTGTGTCCGTCCCGAAAACCTTCCCCGACTCGCCTCTGAATAAACAACAGCTCGCCCTCACAAAAAAAGTAAGTATGCTGTTCGAAATGACGACGGAATTGTGCTAAATGAGCCAATTTGCCAAAATGTTGAAGTATCGCTTTAACACATTTCTTGCCAGTTTGAGTTTGGAATATTTTCTGGCTGTAGCTTGAGCACAAAGGTATAAAAAAGATTCAGAAACGATCCGTGGTGACAAACATAGATGCGAGGAAGAGGAGAGAAGCTTTCACCTGCTCTCTGGTCGTCACTTGTGTGCTCGTTCAATCAATACGAGGCAAACAAACAGAGAGACTTTTGAATTTTCATTGAGTTTTTAATGGACTCGCACCGGATTCTGTGTCGCAGTCGCATGTCGACACTGGAATCGTATGCCTGCGAAAATGATACGTCTCACGTAATGTTCTCTCCTCTCGCTATATTTATCTCGGCTGTCTGCGCAGCGGAGAGCAGAAACATGAAAGACCTTTGAGCAGCAGAGAAACACCCCCGTGTCACACACACACATACACACACACACGCGAACATCCAACAACAAGCTAGCCTCCATCCAATAGATCTTCTGATCAAAGCGCTTGTGTCTCTCTTCTTGTGTGTGTAAACCAGGGCTAAGAGGTGTGAGATTAGCAGGTGTGGAACAGGTGCGCCTTTTTTTTTTTTTTTTTTTTTGTCCTGCAGGAGCTCATTCAGCAACACAACAGCCCTTTAACCTCCCTCCAAGGTCTGAGTCAGCAGCATCTCTGTCAGTGAGGTTGAAGAATATTAGAAGGCAGGAGTGGGCGGAGGCAGTATGTATATATTTATGCGTGTGGCTCGTGGGGGGTTTTCATGAAATATGCATTGTTGTCATGCGAGTGCAGGAATGATTGAGTGCGTGTTCCATGTGGTTGCTATGCTCGCGTGTGTGTGTGTTTTTTAGTCAGGGATTTCCTTTTGTTTTTCTCTCTTGCTGATTATTACTTGCCGTTCGTAATTCTACCACCCGCAGGCATGCACGGGCGCTCACGTGCGCTAGCCCCGGCACGCGCTCTGAGAGGCAGCGCAGCGGCAACAGACGCCCCGGCATCTGTTTTCCCATGAGCGACGGATCACGGGAGATGGATGAGAAGAAGGAAGAGATGATGGGAAGCTTCAGGTTTAATGTTGGTCTGGAACGCGTGGCCGCGCCGTCTTTTTAACAAATTAGTCGTCCGGAGGACTGCCACTAACGCCACCTGTTATTGTTTACAATAGCTGTGGCGCATTTTTGAGGAGTTTCTTGAGTGTTTTCAAGAAACTATCCGAAGAAGGAGCCCGAGCTTGTGAGGGAGGTTGAGAGGTACCGGCTAGATATAGTCGGGCTCACCTCCACACATAGCCTGGGCTCTGGAACCCAACCTCTCGAGAAGGGCTGGACTCTCCACTTCTCTGGCGTTGCCCGCAGTGAGAGGCGGCGGGCTGGTGTGGGTTTGCTTGTAGCCCCACAGCTCAGCCGCCATGTGTTGGAGTTCACCCCAGTGAACGAGAGGGTTGCATCCCTGCGCCTTCGGGTCGGGGATAGGTGCCTCACTGTTGTCTCGGCTTACGGGCCGAACAGCAGTGCAGAGTACCCGGCCTTCTTGGAGTCCCTGGGAGGGGTGCTGGACAGTGCTCCGACTGGGGACTCCATTGTTCTACTGGGGGACTTCAACGCCCACGTGGGCAGCGACAGTGAGACCTGGAAGGGGGTGATTGGATCGCACGGCCTCCCCGATCTGAACCCGAGTGGTGTTCTGTTATTGGACTTCTGTGCTAGTCACAGTTTGTCCATAACGAACACCATGTTCGAGCACAGGGGTGTCCATAAGTGCACTTGGCACCAGGACACCCTAGGTCGGAGGTCGATGATCGACTTTGTTGTCGTGTCATCTGACCTCCGGCCGCGTGTTTTGGACACTCGGGTGAAGAGAGGGGCAGAGCTGTCGACCGATCACCACCTGGTGGTGAGTTGGATTCGCTGGCGGAGGAGGAAACCGGACAGACTTGGCAGACCCAAACGTGTTGTGAGGGTCTGCTGGGAACGTCTGGCGGAGCCCTCTGTCAGCATGGCTTTCAACTCCCACCTCCGGGAGAGCTTCTCTCATGTCCCGAGGGAGGCTGGGGACATTGAGTCCGAGTGGACCATGTTCTCCACCTCCATTGTCGAAGCAGCTGCTCGGAGCTGTGGTCGTAAGGTCTCCGGTGCCTGTCGTGGCGGCAACCCCCGAACCCGGTGGTGGACACCGGAAGTAAGGGCTGCCGTCAAGCTGAAGAAGGAGTCCTATCGAGCCTTGCTGGCTCATGGGACTCCCGAAGCAGCTGACGGGTACCGGCAGGCCAAGCGAACTGCAGCCCGAGCAGTTGTGGAGGCAAAAACTCGGGTCTGGGAGGAGTTCGGGGAGGCCATGGAGGAGGACTATCGGTCGGCCTCGAAGAAATTCTGGCAAACCGTCCGGCGCCTCAGGAGGGGAAAGCAGGTCTCCGCCAACACTGTTTACAGTGGAGGTGGGGAGCTGCTGACCTCAACTGGGGATATTGTTGGACGGTGGAAGGAATACTTCGAGGACCTCCTCAATCCCGTCGCCACGTCTTCCGTGGAGGAAGCAGAGGCTGAGGTCTCAGAGGTGGACTCGTCCATCACCCAAGCTGAAGTCACTGAGGTGGTTGGCAAGCTCCTCGGTGGCAAGGCACCGGGGGTGGACGAGATTCGGCCTGAGTACCTTAAGTCTCTGGATGTGCAGGGACTGTCTTGGTTGACACGTCTCTGCAACATCGCGTGGCTGTCGGGGACGGTGCCTCTGGATTGGCAGACCGGGGTGGTGGTCCCCCTGTTTAAAAAGGGGGACCGGAGGGTGTGCTCCAACTATAGGGGGATTACACTCCTCAGCCTCCCCGGGAAAGTCTATTCCAGGGTACTGGAGAGGAGGATTCGACCGATAGTCGAACCTCGGATCCAGGAGGAACAATGCGGTTTTCGTCCTGGCCGTGGAACAGTGGACCAGCTCTATACCCTCCATAGGGTGCTCGAGGGTTCGTGGGAGTTTGCCCAACCAGTCCACATGTGTTTTGTGGATTTGGAGAAGGCATTCGACCGTGTCCCTCGTGGTGTCTTGTGGGGGGTGCTCCGGGAATACGGAGTCCGGGGCCCCTTGTTAAGGGCCGTCCGGTCTTTGTATGACCGGAGTAGGAGTCTGGTCCGCATTGCCGGCAGTAAGTCGGACCTGTTCCCGGTGCATGTTGGACTCCGGCAGGGCTGCCCTTTGTCACCGGTTCTGTTCATAATCTTCATGGACAGAATTTCTAGGTGCAGCCAGGGGCCGGAGGGGTTCCGGTTCGGGAACCACAGGATTTCATCTCTGCTTTTTGCAGATGATGTTGTCCTGTTGGCTTCATCGAACCCGGACCTACAGCATGCACTGGGGCGGTTCGCAGCCGAGTGTGAAGCGGCAGGGATGAGGATTAGCACCTCCAAATCCGAGGCCATGGTCCTCGACCGGAGGAAGGTGGCTTGCCCCTCCAGGTTGGTGGAGAGACCCTAGCCCAAGTGGAGGAGTTCAAGTATCTTGGGGTCTTGTTCACGAGTGGGGGACGGATGGAGCGTGAGATTGACAGGCGGATCGGTGCAGCGGCTGCAGTGATGCGGTCGTTGTATCGGTCCGTCGTGGTGAAGAAGGAGCTGAGCCGAAAGGCGAAGCTCTCGATTTACCGGTCAATCTACGTTCCCACCCTCACCTATGGTCATGAGCTTTGGGTCATGACCGAAAGGACAAGATCCCGGATACAAGCGGCCGAAATGAGCTTCCTCCGTAGGGTGGCTGGGCGCTCCCTTAGAGATAGGGTGAGGAGCTCAGTCACCAGGGAGGAGCTCGGAGTAGAGCCGCTACTCCTCCACATCGAGAGGAACCAGCTGAGGTGGCTCGGACATCTGTTTAGGATGCCTCCTGGACGCCTCCCTAGGGAGGTGTTCCGGGCATGTCCCACTGGGAGGAGACCCCGGGGAAGACCCAGGACACGCTGGAGAGACTATGTCTCTCGGCTGGCCTGGGAACGCCTCGGGATCCTCCCAGAGGAGCTGGAGGAAGTGTCTGGGGACAGGGAAGTCTGGGCATCCCTGCTGAGACTGCTGCCCCCGCGACCCGGCCCCGGATAAGCGGTAGAAAATGGATGGATGGATGGATGGATATCCGAAGATTTCAGTGACTCTGATCACTACAGTTGTGCAAACAAGATAAATGCAATGAAAATTTTCTATTTTTACTTGAAGATGTTGTGTAAACGGGGCCTCAGTTGGCCACATTTGGTGCCTGAACTGACATGAGTTCAGCACCCATGCTCTCAAGGCAACAGGAGAAACATTTCCTCTTTAAAGAAAAAAAACAAACTAGGTTTTGGACACTTTTGAATTTAGCTTTATCGTTGTGAATTCGCACCATCACAAATTGTTTTTGCACTGAACGAAACGTGTCTGGGAACAGTTACACAACTGTATGAGTCCTTCAGTTAATAGTGATTTTGAAGATGAAAGGTTGTGTGCATAGGTTTGAGTGGGATGTATGTGCAGGTTGCATGTGTAGGTTGTGGGTGCTTTTGACTGTGCAGCACTTTAAGAACGCAGCTCCAGATTGGAAGTTATGTTCAGACCGAGTGCAGAGGAAGTGCAATTAATTGTCACGGCCCAATCTTTAGGTTATGTTTGCAAGTTGATTCAAACATCATGTTTTGTTGGTTTTATGTTCATAAGGATGATCGGCCTGCAGAGTGAGATCACTGTGTGAGCACGCCTCATTTTCTTCACTTTTATTTATTTTTTTTTTTGCACAGACTTCATGAGCAGGTGTTCATATCGGTGAGCAGAAGTTAACGGTTTAGCTGTGAGGAGGGAGGAAACAGCAGCTACCTGGATTTGTTTTTGTAGCTGGAAACACATTTTGGCCTTTGTGAACTGCTCGGAAAGTTGTTTTAAATATGGAGGTCCAGGAGTACAAGTTCTATTTTTGTGTGTTTGAATAAATGAACAGTTTAAAAGAGGCCCTGGGCCAGCTTAGACCCGTCTAATCTCCGATGTGTGAGTATGTGTGTGTGTGTGTGTGCATGTTTGTGTGTGTTTGGGGTGGATGGATGGCCTGTGAGAGGGGACGCCATCATTTACTGCCACTGGAATTCAGACACAGCCCTGCTGTCCCTCTGACAAACTGGCCCGGACTCTTCTGTACGGATGAGTAACTGCGTCGTCAATTCAGTTCTTTCACACATGTGCATGTGTGTGTGTGTGTGTCTTCTGAAAGGTGTGCACACAGGGGAGTGTGTGTCATATGTGCGCCTTGTCTTTATAACCCTTCCTCCCGTGTGAAATGACAGTTTGTCTGCGAGGCGGGTTTTGCCTTGCTAAGTATACCTGAGGGAGCCGAGCACCATGTAGCCTCGCTTCATCATCGCTGACATGCCACTATATGCGCTGGAGGGGCTCTGTGTGTGTTTGTGTGTGCGGCCTTGGTCCACACTCGGCTCGCTCTCCTGGCTCAGCCAGCGACCGCTTCGACAGAGTCGTCTGTCACACTTACCTGCACACGAACGCTCGCTCACACACACACAACATGCAGATACACCTGCTCACACGTAACAGACGAGAAACTCCTCTGTCAGCTGTAGACACTCGGCTATACAGTCGAAATCGCTTCAGATTGTGGCATTAGGTCACAAAAGTATTTGTATTTTTTTTGTGGTGCAGCAGCAACATTTTGGAAAAGTTGCGTTTTCAGTTTCCCTGAGCAGTGTTGTCGTGTAAATGGACCATCAAAACTCAAACGTTTTCTGCCTAAAAATCCCTGGTTCCTGCTCTAAAGCATCATTTTTCTGCTACGTCAGCAGAACGACCTCCGACGGTAAAGCCAGTCAGTCATTCGGCCACTTTGGAAACCTGCTTCCTCACAGTATGTGACACACTACAGTGAAGAGATGTCAGCGTTATATCAAACTGAACAGGGTCACCACTGACACTTAAACCTGCCTCCGGCTTTTCACACAGCATGAAGCAGCGTTATGCAACAACCTGCAGAAAACCCCATAAAATGCTTCCATTCCCAGCCTCAGCAAGTCGTAATCCAGCGCGGGGCTGTGGCTTTAATAGCCGTCTCTATCAGGTTATGAAGCTTCAGCCAACGGGGAGTCTCATGCTGGCTGGAATGTAAAAATGAGTCGAATGAAGCTGGAACCAGACTGATTAGATCCCCTCCACTTCATTCTGCCCCGAGGAACCGACGAAACACCAACATCACTTTGTTTTTGTTGCAGTGACGGCAAAACACCGGGCTTCGGTTTTTAGCGTTTCTGTCGAGAGCTTGAGCCGTCAAAGATGATGTTGCTCACTTGCTCAGAGGTAACTCCTGATATCAGAGCGTGATTTGATCAAATCATGGAAGAAAAAAGCTAAAATGAAGAGTGCAAGTAAGGAGAAGAGGCCTATGTAAGGGAGAGAGACAGGCAGAACCCTCTTTTAAAGCAAGCAGGCAGGTTTTTACAACCGGCTTCGGAATGCAGACATGAATCGAGTCTTTATTCTTTTACACGGGGCAGCGGCGAGCTACCAGCAGCAACCGCTTCCATCTCACCGCATTTCGGCAGTCTAACATGCCGCTCGCACTCCGTTTCCACTGTCCTCCCACTCACCTGTATGGACTCAGCCCAACTTCACCTCGTAGTCCATAACAGGAAGCGCGACTTTCACTTCCCGCGCTGCCGACAAGTCAGAGGAGGTCAGTGTGGACGACGGGGCGTACAAAGCACCGGAGACCAGAGTCAGTCCCAGGTTCAGGGCAACAAAACACAGACGGCTAAATGACCATCATTACACAGACACCTTTTACTATCCTCTTTTAGATCATAGATATTGTCGGGAGCTCGTGTAAACAGTGATGAGGACTGAGGGCTGATTCCACCATCATGGATTCAAACATCGTTTGTCTCCAGTCACTTTATAAACACTTTATATCCACATTAAAGCAAACGCTCTTCAACCAGATGATGGTTGTTTTTCTTGGAAAGCCCCATCAGATTCTCTTGATAAAAAGTTGTAATACCATGTCTTTGATGTCTGAGCTCGCCGAACGCTGATGAACATAGACATTCCCAAAATAAGAAATCAGGCATCTTCAAAGCAAAGGAAAGTTTCTTCAACCCCTGGTTTCCAATCCCTGCTAGTTTTTTTTTGTCGCCACAAATCCAGCCGAACGCCGTTCTTCACAGACCGGGAGTCGCAAAGTGATTTCATCTCGGCTGTGAATCTATCAAACGCGTGCTGCTTGGCTGAGGTTGCATCCTGTGCCTGGAGACACTTCCTGGTTGACCGGTGGGGTGGCTGCTCTTTGTCTGAGGCCAGCTCTGCATTAGATCACATTGCTTTTATTATGAGAGCAAAAACAGCGTGTGTGTGTGTGCGTGTGTGTGTGTGTGTGTGTGTGTACATGTACACGTGCACGCTCTGGGTACTCATGCCATGCTTATTCTTTCGCATCAGCTCCCTCCGCCCCTCTGCCTTTCTCTCTTTGCTCGTCCATGACCGACTTTAAATCACCGTCCGCCAGCACTCACTCCCCCCGACCATCCAAACCTTCCTCACTTTCCTCTTTCATCTCACTCTCCGCATTTCCCCTCGGCCGCGCTGGAGCCTCCTCCTTTTCATTCCCCTCCTTTACATTCTCCACACTTCCCCTTCTCGCTTTTCTCCGCGGTTCGCCGCCCGTGCAGGAATTCTCCCCTGTTCCCGTCCGCTAAACCAGCCCCCTCCTGAGCCAGCCACCTCTCGCTTTCTCTTTTATCCCCCTCCTCTCCACACCTTCCACCACTCCCTTCTCCCTCCTTCCTCTCACTCCATTTGATGTGCTTCATTTCCTCATTTTTTTTCCCCCCCCGACACAACTCTGCAGCCTTTTCCTCTCACCTCACCTGCTTTTCCTGTTTCCGCTCCCTCTCATTTTCCCTCATTACATCAGTGTTATCTGGTGATTTGCTCGCCTCGAAATCCTCCCCCACCCCACCCGTCCCTCCCCTCTCCAGTGCCTGTTTCTTTTATGGGAACGGGTGGGAGGCTGCGGTGGTCCGTGCTGAGTTATGGTTTGTTTTGATGTGCTGGTATAGATAGAGAATGAGGCTCAAGGACCAGGGGCACTGGGGGAACCGGGGAGAGGAGGGGTGAAAAAGCACAGATACAGACAAGAATAGATAAGGAGGAGGTGTGAGCGATGGCTCGCTCTGTTTTTACCTCCTGATCCAGCTTGAGGAACACAAATTTAAAGCGTGTGCGGAGGAAAACGCCGATGGAGTGAAGAGTGGCGGGAGGTAGTGCCCCAAGTTGAGGGGAAACCCCCGGAAAAGGGTCCTACTGTAGCGTGAGAACTATGTTAAAGTTACATAGGGCAGCCTGTGTATGAAAAAAAAAAAAAAAAAAAAAAGCAATGCATAAGAATTCTGGTCATGCTTTGTTCCACAGATTTGAAGAAAATGTGTTGCCTTCACTCCTTTAGGTTTGGATTCATTCACAGCAGTTTAAAATCCAGATTCTGAGATCGCAGCAACAAAAACAGACTTGCAGCTTTTGATCAGAGAAGGCGCCATCGCTGAAAGATCGAGTTCGGCCCGCGAGTCCCTCCAAAATGAGAGGGAAAATAGCTTGTTTACCACCACTATCTGTTTGACGCTTTTTTGATCGGGCCCCTCAAACAGCAGGACAAAACAGTCGGTGCCGACCATTATAAAAATGATTCACAACGGCTGTTTGATCTGCCGATGTACCAGTCGAGGTTATGTGGGGGCGCCAGATAAAAGCAGCAGACACAGACGCCGATAAGGAGAAATTCAAATATTTAGTCGTCATATGCTGCCTTTATTGTGACTCATTTTGCAGACCGGGTTGTCTTTCAATTCCAATCATGGTGGTTCAGTGTGGTCACTTGATGTTACCTTGTTGGAGATGAGCTGATTGGCGCGTTGAGGTCTTTGTGCTTTTGTATTAATCCTTCCAAATGACAGTGCTCTTTCTCTTCTTGGACTCAATTTTATTCAGGAGGCCTTTATTTTTTTTTTTCTTTCTTTGACCTGCAGTGCCCAACAGCAGCATTTCAGAAGCCAAACGTTTGTTGACCGTGGTGCAATTCATCTTCTTTTCTTTGATTTTTGCGCTTCATTCCCTGACTTCTGCTCTGCTGCTACCAAGTTATGATGTAATGTTGAAATAAAGAAGTGAAATATGATCTGTTGCCAACACAACCCAGTGGGCCAAGCAGGCAGGCTCTGTCTGGTTGATGAATGCACAGTGCAGGGAACGTTATTTATTACACTTCTGTTAGTATTTTCAGATATGCATATTGTAAATGTTGATATCACAATGACACTGAATATGCAATCTGTCATGCAGCCGTGGATCTGAGACGCCACGAACAAATCGAAGATGACACAAACTAAAACATTCAGTTTTAAAGAAGCCAAATTCGCAATAGAATATGTGACAGTGGCTGTCGAGCAACGGCTTATTGAATAAATATCTTGTGCTTGCAACACAAATACCTTATTTTGTAAGGTTAATAAACACTTTGATTCTTTTTTTCATTTCTTGTAATGGCAAAAAACAAAAACCCCGTCAGTAGCTGTCCACCCAGTGGCCTTTTCAGTGGTTGATTCTTATCAGCCTTGTACATATTAGGGAATTAGCACCGCCTCGTTCTCCCTATCACAAGTGGAAGCCTGACGAATCACACTCACAAAATGACTTTTAAATAAGGAAAATGCAAGTTTTCTCAACCACTGCTCCTGCGTTCATGGCTGTAGGAAAATAGTTCTTCTGTACATGCGTGAGGAGATGGGCAGTAACAACAACGTCCCAGTCCCTGTTCTTCTGGGACTTGGTAGCTTTCATAGTTGAATCTTTTCATAGCAGTCTATCTTTGTTGTCTGTCCATACAGATGTCTGTGTACTTATTTTTTGTTTCGCGTATTGTTCTCTGTGTGATGTATCTATGATTATTTTTACAACAGCACCAACTTGTGGCCTGGTTTGCCAACTTGTTTTCAGTATTTCTGTGTCAATGGACAATATTTCCACAAGTGTGTACGCGAAACTTCTCTGAAATGAACACAGTAAAACAGAATTTGCCAGTAGATTGATAAAGAATCCTTGTGTTTGCTGGAGTGACTCTATCATTGACTGTGGCCAGTTTGATCCAAAAACACTGTGGTCTGCATTCATGATCCTTTCCCACTCCTTCCCAGGACACTGGAATGCATCTTCATGGACGGAAATAACTAAGCTCATTCTCCTTGTTAGCCAGAGGAGTGCTGGAGCACGCTGAGTCACTAACTTCATTAGACTTTTACTGACACAATACGCCAGGCCCGGATCGCGCCGGGTAATTAATACAAGTGTTGATGGCGTTCCGCGAGCATCAAAATTTTTTGGGCATGATCGTTCTGGAGCCTTTACCGGCGGACGGTCAGTCAGCCAAGAACAAAAATCTGGCTTTGCTTTGTGCGTTTTGTAATTTCCATTTTTTTTTTTTCTCTCATGAAACAGCACTGTTTGAACTCTGTCCTTTTAGCTTTTTGAAGCTGTAAAAATCATTTCCAACTGCGTTCTTTTTCTTCGTTAATTAACTCAGTATGTTTTCCTTGTGGAAGCTTCTTGTTACTTTCAGCCCTGCCGATCTGTAAGAGTCATTTATTTCTATTTAGGGTACACATACGGTCAATATTATGACAGAATCTCTCTTAAAGTGGACATTATATATTCTTTCCACCCATTTTTTCCCCCTTTGCTTTCCATTTTTTGATGTACAGTACTCCTTTGTTGTGCTTGTTAACCCCTTGTCCTCCCTCAGACTCCATCTCCCTTGGGTTTCGGGTGACTCTTTTCTCCCCTCTATCTCTATTCAACACAACTTTTTCTTGCATTTTTTTTTTTTTGGGAACCCGCATTGCAGCGATTTGCACCATCCCTCTTGATCAAAGCGGAATCGCTCAGTTGAGCCACGCTCACGTCTCCCCCTAAGAGGGTCAATTGAATCATTGCCGCTCTCTTTCATCTTCCGATCCGCCCACCTCATTTCCGTCTGTCCGTCTATTTGTCTGCGAATTTACATCTCTCCTCTCGTTTTTGGCCCTTTCACTGGCTCCGTCCCCGCTCGCTCAGCTGAGTAAACAGCAGCGCTCCATCTAGATTCTTTTTGACGTCACAGAGCTGTCCCAGAACCTCTGTCATCTGCCTTGGAGGTCACCGATCACTATTTCTGGTCTACCCCTCCATCCCCACTTTTTCCCCAGAGAGCTCTGAGAAGAGGCCGGCGAAGAAGATCCCCCCCCTCCCTCCGACGGGAACTGCGACTGCCCACGCAAAAAGCTTAAACAGTCTTTTAAATATAGTCCTGTTGCTGAGGTGCCAGAACAAGTAATATGCACAAGTTGAATATGAAAAGGAAGGCCACAGCCACGGCTGTTCAATTCCCAAATTCAGACCATCTAGATTTTAAGACTGAGGCGCTGAGCTGGTGTAGGAAAATATTTCAAAGGAACACAAAGAGCTGTAATAATTAATCACACGTTTAGCCTTTATTAACGTAATGCCACATCAAGAAGTACGTAAAACTATTTTTTTTTTTAATGTGTTCTTGAATCAAACTAACTAGATGACAACATTTTGGCCAGTCCAACACAGCTGCTTTTCAACACGCTTTCAAAATAATGTTCCAATTATTCATTAAATCCCTTGTGTCTCCACTTTGAGCCATTGCTGACGGTGCATTAAAACAGTAACTGTGCCTAATAACAACTAACAGAATTTTTAAAGTGCAGCACATTCATTGCTGGCGAAACCATTAAATCTTGACCTTGAATCTGAGGAAACCGGGTTTGCATGTTGCTTTATAAATCTTCACTCATAATGCTTTAGGACTCATTCCTTGTGAAATATTTTTCTTCTGATGTCAAAAATAAATGAGGAATTGTGGCTGTTTTTATTGAAAGACTTGCAGTCAAGGTGTTTGTATTCTCAGAATCGACCTCGCAGGATTGGATTGTCATTCTGACCTGTGGGTTTTGGCCCAGCTGCTTTTATTGGACATTCCTGATCCAGACAACATGTGTATGTTGAGTTGTTATGGTCTCATAGCAGTGCTATCTCCTGGCTGCTGTTGCTGATGCTGTTTATCTCTTCTAATCACTCTCCAGCCCCTTGAGTCCCAGACACGCAGCACACTGTCCAGGCTCGAGTGGACTCGCAACAGCATTGATAACATGCGCACAATCACAGTCACGCACATAAGTGTTCACGGAGACACACTTTGATGGACTCACGCTCCAATGGACGAGAGGCTAATAAACTAACCACCTGCTATCAAAATGAGGGCGAGTCTGTCCGCGTCCGAATGTGTCCGTGATAAGCGAAGTGGTGGAGAAGTTCAGTCCTAATCAGCGGCTGCCCCTCTTCTAATGTCCACTCCAGGCAGCAGGCCACATCTCCACAACAAACAACGCCAACCACGCGAACACAGTGTGGACCTCTCCGTCATCAAAACCTGGGTGTTTCATTCAAACCGGCACTCGAGAAGAATGTTGTGTGGCTTCAAATCAGCTTGAGCCGCATTTTAATGGCAATGTGTGCATTTGCTGTTGTATTCATCAATCCCAAAAGGATATTAGAGTTGAGGAAGCGAACGGCCTTTAAACAATCAAAGACATACAGTGGTATTGAGCTTTTGGTTCTGACACAGCTAATGCAAGTACTTCAAACATAAAGCGCATACATGAGTGTGACTGCTCCAGAGACATCATGACGCCAGAGTCAGGCTTTTTTAACAGATAGCTAAACCAGCCTTATCAGTGAAATTAGTACTGGAACAAACATGCTCCAATGAGGACTACCGAAAAAAGGCCTCTGAACATTCAATGAAGTGTGCTATGATTATTTGTTCTTTAGCTTGGAGAAAGAGTAGGTTTTATGTCCGGTTTAGTTCCTCATGACAATGTGTTTGAACTGCATTTAGTGGAACAGACTGATCCAAGTAAGACTGATGTACTATAGGTTTTTTTTCCCTATAAAGCCTTCTGTGCCAGGCTGCCAGACTCACCTGGTCCTTCAGTTCCTGTACCAACATGACAATTACACCTTGGATCTTGGAATTAGCCTTTAGTCAAATTAGTTCAACATGCTGCCCTGTGGTAGCCATGTATTTAAGAATGATTTGTAAGTGAACCTTGTTGGCATTCAGTCGGGTTACCAATAGTGCTTTCATCAATCCGTGGTATTGGTCTTCAGCTCGCTGACCAACGGTGTCTTCATCATTCAGCCACATTGGTATTAATTTCCGTCTGATTAATGGTGCCATCATTGGTCGGCTTTGTTGGCTTTCAGTAAACTAACCAAAGGTGCCTTTATCAGTCAGTCTAGCCTCTAGACAGTGTTCAGTTAGCTTGCCAGTGGCGCCTTTATTTCACCACTTTATGTCAGTGGTTTGGCATTCCGTCAGCTTCTTAATTGTCAGTCATGTTGGCTTTCAGTCAAGTTACCAGTAGTTCTTCATCAATTGCTGGCAATTGGATTAACTTAGCTGACCAACGGTGAATAGAGCAGATATTATTGTGGCACTCAGTTAGCCCACCAGTGATAACTTCAGTCGTCAGTCAGTTTGGCGTCCAGTCAGCGTGCCAATGATAATCTCATCAGTGGATCCTGTTGGCGATCAGTCAGCTTCTCTACTGTGCTTTCATTACTCAGTTGTGTTGGCATTCAGCCAGCTCCCCAGCGACGTCATTGGTCTGCGAAGCAGCATCCATTCAGCGGGCGTATAATGATTTCTTTAGTCACTTATTTGGCGTTCAGTCAGCTTTCCAATGGTGACTTAATCAATCAGTCATATGGCTTTTACTGTAATACTGGTTTAGCTTTGGTCACTTGATCATTAGGACACTCCATCAGATCTATTACTTGATTTAGTTCTCCTTTTGCTGTAACATTAATTCACCAATGTTTCACCAAAATTATTGGACTGTGTCAAGTTGACATTTTCTCTGTGTCTCTTATTTATTTCTGTTTACTTTTTGAAAAAAATGTATAGGAATAAAATCAACTAAGCTTATTTCTGCTTTAATTGGTGGTTTTTATTCACATCACAACTTTGAACGCAGAAAATATTTCACAGTACTTACCTTGAGTCATCAGAAGTACCTCTACTCGTAGAAAAAGCTCAAATAGCAAGTCTTTTACTTTAGCTTCCCCAGTGTTTAGAGAAGATGGAGAGAAAATACCTCTGGGTCAAAACCACATTAGATAATTCCTGAAGCAGACCCAGACTGAAACAATAACAGAGCTATCATCACCTAAACTGTTTGCTACACACACACACACACACACACACACACACACACACACACGCCCCAGCGACTCACGTCCTCGTGCAGTCAGATCAGTGTGGGAATGTGTGTGCTAGCACCGAGCGTCTTGTGCTGTGTTGATGTTGTGATTACAGAGGGTGTTTAAGGTTGAGGATGACTCATTTGACGTACACACGTGTGCGCGCACACACAAACACACAGAAGCACACACTGCGCACCCACAGCAATCTAGATAAAGATCATCGCTCACTCGCCCTCTCCTTCCTCCTTCTTGTCCTTTGACAATGCTTACAGCTCGCCAGGATTTATGCTCACCATTTCACTGGTTTAAACATCTTTGCATAAACGCTTTAATCCTAAACGCTGTGTGGGGAGGGAAAAAAAAAAACCCAGTAGTAATAGCAAAGAGTCAAATTAATTGAAATTGTTATCTGAGCCAGCTTTAAAGTGGTATTTTATCTCCGTGCTGTATGTACATTTCATTAGCGCCGGCTAAATTTGTGACTTGCCGGAGGGCAAATCTGAGTCGGAGCAGAAAGCAGCCCATTCTGTTTTTGTCCCCACACGGCTGCTTTGTTTGGTTTTTGTTTCTAGGAGGGATATTCCTCACCGGCTTGTCTAAACTCTGTCAGATGACAGTGCTCAAGAAGACGCTGTTCTAGGTCTCTGCACTTTTCCAAGGCTCTCTTGTTCTTTTTGTGTCTTTTCTCTCATTGAAATCGCGTTTATGTAGACAAACATTTACAATCGGCTCAGGTAAAGAGGTGGGCGTTAAAAACAACAAAAAACCTTGTTTGTGGGACTGATTATACCTTATGTTCACGGTGATTTCTTTTGTCTTCTGCATTCTTTGTATTTCTGAGTGAATGTTCATTTGATCACATGACAGCCAGGTTTAGCTCCATTCGGGTGGCGCCAGGTGGAAAACAATGCATGTGTAGTGGCAATTAGACACCATCTAGATTGTTGAATAGAAAATGCAGTAATAACCGGTACATGGACATTCGTATGGACGGACGACACCAGGTACCAGAGTATCCGAGTATCTTTGGAGTTGAGTGGAAGTCTCCTGTTCAATACGTCAAACTTCCCGCCCAATTCTGGTCGTGCAGCTGAAATCGGAGGCCAACCTTGTAAAAGTTCAGCCGTTGCAGCTTTAAATCAACCTCTTCAGAGCCGAACGCTTGGCGGGGAGAGTAAATATGGAGGAACCAGAGGAGAAGGATGATGGACAGCGCGGTAGACAGATGCAGGGAATGCGCCACTGAGCCCCAAACAGTGGGAAACTCCTGCGGGAGAGATTTGTTCCGCACTCTTCGGCTGCGCTTCGCTGTCCCCCTCGTTCTCGCTCCTTCTCCACTCTATTTTTACCACCCCCCCTCCACCCCACTTTTTTTCACTGCTTTGACTTCACTGGTCGCTCCGATTTGTTTGGGTCTCTCCCGGTATGATCTGTCGCCATTCCCAAAGGTGGACAGAGTGTGTATTCCTGCCAACACCGGCTAGATGTGTGTGTGTGTTGGGTGGGTATGAAGACGGTGGGGGGGCTTTTCAAGTGAAAGACCGAAGGGAAAGCAGGAGAGACGGCGAGCTGGCTTCGCTCCACGTTCAGAAGACAATTTTACTATCTACTTGTTGACAGAAACTCTCAAGGCACCCTGGGAGTAGATATGGGACGCTGGCGAAAATCCTTCCACTCTTCAGTAATCCTGCCAGTCAGTAAAAGTCAGTAATCTCCCTTTTTCGGGGTGACGGCCATTTTAAAAGGCTTCTGTCTTCATGGTGGCATTGCGGCGCAGTCCCAGCTGATTAACATGTTGTGGGTTCGCCGCGGCCTTGTCTCCGCGCTCTCCGGAAGCCACTTTACAAAGACAAGACAGAAAATTGGCTGATATATGACTTGGGAGACCTGCGACGGGTTAGAACGCAGGGCTTTTATTGCATGTTGTGAATACACTGCATATGGTTCTGATTTTAGGCTACTTTTTTTTCTCTCTCTCTTGTGGGCTGGAGCAGACACTAAGCCACACACATAGTGAATCACACTTTAAAAAAAAAAATGCTGAAATGCAAATGCGGAGCACATTTTCGCAACACACAATCACCTCATGCACTGATCCCTGGCCTTTGATATCTTGACCTCACTATAGGTTTTTCCTGAAAGCTGCTCTTGCAGTTAATTGCCAGTCATGGTCAGTGTGCACTCACCGAGCTGCCTTGATTATATATCCTGCTCCGGTCACGGCCTCATCACTTTAATCGGCCTGTACTGACGACGAAACGTCCCAGCCGGGGGACTATGATCTACATACCTGTCTCAGAGGTTTTGATGGATCTTCATTGCTGTGGTTTGACAGCAGGAAATACATGTGTAATATTTGATGGGGCTCTTTGTGTTGCTGTTTGTGAAGGAGTTGTCAAGGGTGAAAAGAAAAAAAAAAAAAAAAAAAGAAATAATCCGAACAAGCACAAAGAGTTATGTGTATCCATAAACTAGCAGATGCATTAATAGCTTTTTGGCAGTGGACAGTGGATCATTCTGCCGTGTTGGGGATTAAGTTTTACTGATGTTTTTCTAAGTGTGCTGCCAACTTTTTCAAAAGTCTTTGTTTCCCTGATGCCTGCGGTTGAGATGTAATGTAATGGGTGATAAAAAATGATGGTGAAGGTAAATCAAGTGCGCTGAATAAGGTTCGGTTCGAGCTAAATAACTGAAACTGTTACAGGTTTGAAACATTTGGTGATAATGCAATCACATATATTTGATAAGCTGGTAGTGGTACAATAAGTAGCTATAGAAGTTGTTCTTGGAAATGTTGTGGAGAGTAAAGACAACTTCTACACTTTGCTGAGAGATGTTGAAATGACACACTGATCTGAATCAACTTGCCAGCCAAATTTTCTCACTGGAACAACATCAATGCTGCAGGTTCAGGACCCATTTTGTGACATTTTCAAGTGAAAACATTAATCTTTTGTTGTGTTTCTGTTTACATGACAACACTGATTGGGGCCATTGCCAACATAACTTTTTGAAAATCCATGTAAACGGGGAAAACACGTGAGTTTTAGATTCGGCTGATTGGTAGCGTTTTGTTACATTTTTATCCAGTTTGAATAGTATTCAGCTATTTCAGTTGTTTTTAGCGATATAAACTGTTTTTGAGTCCTTAACATTCTGAACTGTTTTTTCTTTTGGAGCCACTGTATCAGTTTCACACGTTTTTGTCTTGGAAACCTTGTCTTAGTCTGATTGGTTTAAATGTATAACTTTTTGCAGCCATTTTAGCTTTGTTGGTCATTTTTTTGTGATTTTTTTTTACCATTTTGGTCCATCTGAAGATGACTTGGCTGCTTTTCTAGCGATTTTTAGGTTGTTTTTTTTTTGTTGTTGTTGTTGGTTTTTGCTCCTTTATCACTGTCATTTGAGCTGCTTCCATTGGTTTCAACTATTCTAGATCATTTGCGGTTGTTGCAAAGTGAAAGAAAATGTGACTTTCAACTTTGAATGGAGCTTAAATTTTCTCAGAGACTTCTAATTTTGATTTATTTGTAGTGAACTTATCAAAAGTTGCATTTTGTAACTATATCTATGTATAGCACAAGAAGCTGCAGCAGTCATTCAAATGGATGGACGCAGCCACATGAACCACCCAGGACTCTGCAACCTTTCCCAGCTCAGTCCATGAAAAGCATTGTGCCTTCTGCTTCTTCTCTCAGTATATGCATTGGATGTAAACTGTGTGGACTCGTCCAATATAGATGTGATTAGAGGAGATGTAGGACTTTTGGCAGGCGTAATGCTATTGGCTTTGGCTTTACCTTTGACTGCTGGGATGGAGAATAGATTTCAGTTTCTATCTGAGGTACGGTATTTTATGAGGATCAGCATAAATGATTTACTTTAAAAAAACCATATAGTTTTACAGAAGCGTGCTTTGCAGGTTGAGTGACTGTACAAGATCATCCTGCTTTGCACACAATTAAAATGCAGCGTTCTCCAAAGTCGTCACTACCGGAATGGAAATGAGTCAGTGGCAGGAGAGGATTGCATGTCTGCAAAGATACGGCGCTGCAGAGAGCGGTGGCTTTAAGACGATGGCAGAGACTCTGCATTCACAGCATGCGACGCCAAGCCGCAAACACTTCACACAAAACAAAATCCTGAACTTGAGCAGCAGCTGTTGTGAGAACGAGGAGCAAATGGCACGCACACACGTCAGCTGTGCAGTTTGATAACTTCCACCAACTTGTGTACAACGGTCCCCACAACCCCTATAAAGTATATTAATAATTAACAACAACCAAGGAATACATAATTACTTCTATATATTGTTTTATATAACAATCTTAAACGCTCGTTTTATTGGAATGCGCTGGGAAAGAATTAAATCCTCACTGTGAAATGAAAAAAGAGATTAAGTTTGAATGAATGAGATCACTGGGGCAAACTAGCATCTGCATGGGCCAACATCAACAACGCCCGGCTCATATTAAATATTTAGTTTGAAAAAATAGATTTTTAATTTCAGTGCTGCATTGGTATTTAATCCGCAGTGATCAGTTAAAAGTAGTCAAGTCATGTGGAATTATTGAGTTTTCGTAGGTAAAAATGCCTTGAGAAGACTGTTGTGTTTGGTGCTGTAGAAATAAAACTGAATTGGCTTCACAGGGAAATAATGAGGGCGTCACGGTGGAGTAGTGTACAGCGCTCATGGCAGGAAGATCCCCAGGTCGATGGCACGCCTCGGAGCTTTTGGCGAATGGGTTCCGTGAATTACAGCCGTGCAATATGGGTCAAACATGTAAAACGTTTTAGTTGCATGGATGTCTGGAAGACTTCCAGTGACAGGGCAGGGCTGTAGAGGTTCGTCTTGGGGGAGAAAAAACCAACGTACAACACGAGTCTGCCTCACCAGCACACTCTGGAGAAAGTTCAGCTGTTGGTGAAGTACTTAGTACCACCTCTCTGAAAACAACAGTGGGAGGTAACTAGGTCAACAATACACACACACACACACACACACACACACACACACACACATGCAAAACACCTTATTCCATGAATTATTCATGTCTGGCTCTCATATTTAAAAGGAAAGTTTTTTTGTTTACTTGACACCTGATTAACCACAGTGGGGCTGAGTTATTGGCAGGGAGAAGCTGTCGCCGCGCTCGTTTAATAACGTCTCACATGGCAACGTTCCCTTGGCTTGTGGTTTCGACTTTTTCTTCTTCACATTTCTTGTCAATTCTCAAACCCTAATTCCTGCAATCGCAGCTGTTGAAGTCTTTTCTGGACTTCACAAGCTTCTTCTAACTCAGACACTCAGGTTAAGTCAACGAGCAAATTAAAAACACCAGCATCTGTGTGATAGCACCACAAATCAATGACTTTACTTCAGTCATATCCTCATCGTGCATATCTGATTTTGTTTTTTGGTGATGACTGGCTCTTATTTGTGCCAGGTCCTTGAAGAGCAGTTCATGCTGAATTCCTTATGTTTATGTGTCAGTCTCAAAGCTCATTTATGCTCCACATAAAAACAAAACTGAAATACTGTGGACATTACTCACTTTACACTTCCAGGCTTTGACTATGTTGGAATAAACATTTGGGATTTAATCCACCAGAGGGCGCAAATGAAAACGAGCATACTGACCAGACACTGAGAAGAAGGAGGTCAATGATAACCATGGTGGCGATGGCGGGAAGTGACGCTAATGTTACTACTGATAGAGAGGCACAGCAGGTAGTGGTGGCTTCTAGCATCATTAAGAATTAAGATGTCTGTTCATGTTACAATCACTGTTTAAGATCCTCCCCTATTTGTTTGCCTCTGATCTAAAAAAAAAAAAAAAAGTCCCTGATGGTTACTGACGGTACTGCTACGTTGGTCCGTATCTGTAACCTTCCAAAACACGATACAGGGATGATCTTGCATTAGAGCTGAGATTGGGGATGCCAAACATTTGTTAGACAGTAAAAATACAGTAATGCTTTGAACATCTTGAACACAATTGGACTTGAGCTAATCATGTATGTGGACGATGTTTATGTGTTTGTGCTGTGGGATTTGTATGGCTAGATAATTTTGCTCTTTCTCTTCTTGAACAGGTTGCATTTATTTATTCTTTAGACAAGAAGCAAGACATATTCTTGAGTTTGTTGGTTTAGTTTCTTTTTATTTGATTCCGGTGGTTCTGTCGCCTGCCTGGTGCCACCCGGGTCTGGGGTAATGAAATAACGGAGTGATGCCTGATTGGTTTTCAACATAATTACATGTAGTTTGCTTTATCTAAGCATAAATACATAATCTATTGCATTGTATTTTGTGAAAGTTGACATCAGGATGACAAAGTTGCAATAAATAGACAATGATAGATATACACTGTGGAGCCCTCCACTCCAGGAGAATATCTTGCGATAGTGTTGCATTCATGGCCGAGTTAAGGCTACTGAGTTAAATGTGTGGACGTTTGTCAAAGACTTTGCTGTTTGGATATCATGATGATGAACGTTGAGTCAGCCAGTTGTACTGAGACTGAGAACTCTATTTTTTATGTTTCGCCTGAGGTGGAAAATTTTGAGGTGGAAATTTGTAGATTTATGGTTTGCAGACATTTACCAGGCTTATTATGGGTTTTGGGGTTTTTAAACGTCTCTAATACCAAGTTGGAGGACTTAAGGAGCCTTTTAAAGGCCTAAATAAATACTTAAGACAATCACCAAAGTGGACTTTGTTGGCTAATGCAGTTCATTTTTCTTTTTTTAAGGAACATTATACTAAATGCGGCAATGTTTTCATGTCTCGCAGTTTAATGAACTGAAGCCTTTGTTGTTAAGCAGCTAGATGTTCATTAGGGGAACTGTTTATGTTCAAGGGTAATGTCAGTACGGCAGACCACAGAGGGAGCTGCCCGGAAAGTCCTCTTCCTACCTGCCCCTGCATCCAAAACCGACCGTTTGTCCCTGCTTCACTGCAGGTTATCTTTACGACCATCACTCGCCTTTGTTCTCCTTTGTATTCCCCTCATTCTGCTTACTTTCTCTCTCCAACTTTCTGTGCCATCTCTTCTCCCTCCTCCTCCCTCAGCTCCTCTGATTTGCCTTCCTCGCCCTTTCTCTCCGATCTTGTTGTTGCACCGACCCCGAAAGTCTCTTCATGTTTAATGAGCGCTTTAAAAGCTTTCAAAAGCTAAAGAATCATCCGACGCGGCTCCTCAAGTAACATCCCCACAACAAACCTTGACTCAAGAAAATCCCTCTAAGAAAAAAAAAAAAAAAAAAGTGGAATTAGTTTAACCCCCGGGCAGAATCCTCATTTACTGAAAGAAAATAGATGATTTTAAGACTCGCTGTGCTAAAATAAACGTTGTATAAGATGCATATTATTCCCAGTAGGAGGCTGCCGCATACATGGCGACTGGTTGTTCTGGCTTCAAACAAGCGTGCAGGAGTGGTTTTGTCGGGGCGGGTGGCGGCAATAAAACACGCCAGTTGTGTATTTTGTTTGTTGCTTTTTTTAGCAGACGAGGTGGAAGAGAAAATCACATGAATAAGTAGCTGTTGTTTGTAAAAGCCTGGTGTGGACGGACGGTCAACAGAGATTTTTTTTCTTCTGTTTTTTTTAATCCCCCTTTTGTATTTTAGCATTTTGAAAACACAAAACCAAAAAAAGAACAGCAAAGCTCCGGGCGATGTTCAAGAGTTCTGTCCTCACGTTCTTCAGCCCTGCATATTTTAGCATGTTGTATGAATCTCATGGTTTTTAATGGCTCTAATTGGCGGCGGCTCATCGCGCCGGAGTGGGCTTTAATCTCCGGTGCGTCAGGGTTTGTCCTTACTCGCCGAACCAAAACAAATAAATCGGTACTCGTCTCGACAAACATTGACGTTGATTTTCATGTTTAAATATTGACAGTTTACTTTTTTCTTTTTCTTTTTTTTTTTCCCCATAAAAATGTCTTCTGACATGACGAGATACTGAACTGGTAAATTTCCAATCACTTTGAAATAATTCCTTCGCTGCTTGGTCGGAGCTCAGTTACACTTCCGCTTCCTTTAAGATGTCTTCCTGCCTGTTTCTGCTCTGCTGCCATGCATGTGCTGTATATGTGTGAGTGTGAAGCCCAGGTGAGGCTGAGAGAAGTGAGACCATTATCGTGATCACACTGTGACAGAAGTGCTTCCCTTTGGGGCAGACAGAGTGTCATACTTATTCCTGAAGTTTGCCAAAAAAAAAAAAAAAAAAAAAATGAGGTGAAAGTGTGAATTGAAAATGTTTCTGTTTGAGAGACTTGAGTTTCTTATAATCGCATGTTCGCCCGGCAGTGTTATCGGTGTCGCCTTTAGATTTGTTGAACTCAATCACGGTTCTCAGCTTAGCTCACTTTTTGTTTATCAGATCTTTCTCTGCCCATTTCCTCCTGTGAGATCAATAATCCATCCCACTTCACCTTCACGGCGAAACGAATGAACCGGGAACGGTGGCTGAAGTCTGGCACTGCTGACCCCTTGCTGTTAACCAATTGACAATCCACTAACCCGCTGGTTCGGGGTCACAAGTAGCGGCTTGTGTCAAACGCGAGGTCGTGCTGGCAGCCCATATGGCGTGTGAATCATGGATCCAGGCGGCGGAATATAGGGCAGAGTGATGGGTCACGTTGCATCACCGCTGTGAGATATGCTTTATGCACAGCGGAGGGAGACGGCGTGGGAGGCAAGCCGCGCTGGTGTATGGAGGGGAAGAAAAAAAAAAAAAAAGTATATACTTGCGTATGCTTGGCTGCAGAAAACAAGAACCTGTCTGCATGTGTAAGGAGGTTTCCATGTCAAAAGCAATGCGTGCGTCCGAAACATGAAGAGAACATGACAGAGGAGTCCAAATGAACCCGTCCTGGTTCAGCTCTGCACGTTTGTTTGAATCCAACTGGGTAGAACAGAGCTCCAGGTAGCTATTCCTGCTGGAAGGAGGATTCATCCACAGCGGTGAGGACAGTTTTTGAGGTTGCGCCTGCTGGAAAATGCTCAAGACGCTTGCGCGTGCGCCGCGCCCCCTCTGTTCTCGTCTAATTGCCGCTTCCCCGAAAAGTTGCTAACTGACAGTTTTACACCGAGCTTGACAAAAGCAGCAGGGAGACGGTAGGAAGTGAGGTATGTAGAGGGTGAGAAGAAAGACAGGGTGGGTGGAAAAAAAAAAAAAAAAGAAGAAGAAGGTGAGGCTGAGTTGTACAGACCGAACGTCAATATTGTTTCCTTTCAGGGAAGTGCTGCCAGCTGCAGTTTTCCCTCAGAACCTCCCGGCGGTTTAGCATCACCTCCAGTGTCAAGAACGCTGCAGTGGCCTCCCACACAAAATACTCTGCTTTTATGCAGTTGCCTCATTAATCCTCGGTTTTATACAGAAGCTTCCTCCGCGGAGTCCTCCGTGTTCACAGCATTGATTAGGATGTCCGTGAGATTCCTTCTTTTGCCGTTATCGACTGAATCGCATCAAAAAAAAAGTGAGTGGACACCCACAGGGGGCCGGAATCAAAGGTGTTTTTAATGCATCTTGTCAATAAAAATGTGGAGATTTCTTTCCTGAGATGACTTGAAAACATGTTTTTTTTCTTCAGCTTTTCGCTGTTAAATATTGATGAGAGGCGAGCTTGTAACTCTGAGGTCGCTGGCTTGAATCTCAGATTGGCAGGAGATTTTAATGGAATAAGTTAAAATCACAAATCATCCCTATCCCAATCAAAACCAATTGGAATCCCTAATTCCCCAATGAGTGACAAGTAGATAACAAAATCTGACGGTGACAGATTCTTGTCTCCTTCTATCTTTGTATCTTTGCGAAACCTGTTTATATTGGTGCACTTCAATACAGGAAGCAGATACAACCTTTTCAGCTTCATCTTTCAGTCTGCCAAGTCAAATAATCAGTGTTTTAAGGGTGAATCCTGCATTTTTTGGTACATTGAGCAGAGTAAATGACACTACAGTGATGTGGTGAAATCTAGGCTCTTCTATATTTAGACTAGAAAATATCTCTTCAGTGTAGCTTTAGTATAATTTCAGCTGGATTATATAGAAATGCGGTGGGCTTCATAATAAGCCATGATGCGTCATTGTATTCGCTATTCGAAAGCCACTTTCCATTTCTTCCATTAGTCCTTCAAAGACTGCGATGACTAAGAATTGAGGAAGTCGCTGCAGCAGGCCAACGGAATAGTCCCACAATGACTTCCCCATAAAACCACAAGTACTTCTATTTATCCTCTAGTTTATGTATCACTCAACAAACCACATCTATTTATTTTATTGATGAGCCAACAGGGAACTTGTTGTGGGATTTCTTTCTTACCTTTGAACAAAGCCGCATTTACAGTCGGTAGAGCTGAATGTCTTGAATGGACAGAATAAAGAAGAAAGAAGGGCCTGGTTTGTTTGTCAGTAAGAAGGCAGAGGTTTTCTTTTTTTTCCTCCTTTTCCTTTGTGCATGGCATAAAACACACTGATCTTTTTCTGTAGCCAACACATGTTAATGTTTTCTCAACTAGTAGAATAACAGCCCTTAAGATGTTGCTGTATAAAGGCTTGATTTGCTGAAACAGACACATGTAAGGTTTTTAAACTCTCAAATTAAAGCTGGGAGGGAGGCTTTAGGTAGCTGTTGCATTAAAATGTTGGGTTTGTGCGCCGGTTCGGACCCGGGGACAGTCACAACATATTCGTCACACTCCATCTGGCCTTCACTGACTCATGAAAACGACCTAACATGGCCGTCAGTCGCAGGGTTTCCTTCAGCTCCCACCTGCAAACCTCCCATTCCAAACATGTGAAGCCCCCTTCGCCGACTATCTCGGGGACGGCAGCAGATCAGTGAGTACGTTTTTGTGGGTGGTTGAGCTCCTGCGAATATTTGCTTGCATACTTTTATTGAAAGAACAAACAGTACTGAGAAAAGCTCCCATTTCTGCGGTTTATGAATCATATACTGATCTTCATTTCAAGCCTCAGCAACTAAAGACAGACTTATGTTTTCATTTAATTTCATCCCAAACACACTTTTTAAAGGATTTTTTTCCCCCCTCTTTTATCTGTTGCATGCAGTAACGAGCCAGCCACTCTGAAGCTTGGAGCCAGGATTTTTTTTTTATTTTTAATGCTTGTCACTTCCCCCTCATCAAGAATTTTCGTAATAAACATTATGGCATGCGCACAGATCCTGTTTATTGGAGAAACGGCTCAGATTCCACGAGCGACTGACTGACGCGAGCGGCGTTCACGGCCATTGCCAACTCACTCACGCTTGATGGGTGCTGCAAAATATGGTATTTAGCTCGCCATGATGTGTGGATGGGGTTGTCACTCATAATAACTTTACAATGGCTTGGAGGGGCCTCTGTTCAGAAGCCTGAGATGGTTTTTAGTTGCAGTGGCAGCAGCTTCGATTTTGGAAGCTTACCTGGTAAAGGGCCGTGAAAAAAAAATTAGCAGAAAACAGACAAATGAGCTTCTATTAGGCAAGGGTCTGTTGAAAAATAAGAGAATTGCTCTAATGGAGGAGGAGGAGTGGTGGTTTTGCAGCGATGGTGGCTGATTATCTTAATTATGCTCGCTCCCTTGAGATGCATTAAACTTTATGTAAACAGCAGCACGGGGAATGGCCGTCTGTTCCCTCCCTCTCATCTTCAACCTCCTACAACCTCATCCGGTATTTTCTTCAGCTGCTTGTTTCACTCTGCTCTCTTTTCATCGACCAGCCTGATTTCGTCTACATCTGTTCACGTCCAAGTGACTAATTTGAATCATCGTGTCTGCAAAGCATTTGACTGACGTTGACAGGTTGCGACAGCTTCACGGAGTTAAATTGATGATTAAGAATTGGCAGAATACGGTTTATTTGTCTGGACGTGAAAACTTCTAGGTCTAGAGTTGTGAATTTGGAAGACTTGTCAGCGTAACTATACATCCAGCAGGAATTAGGAAAGAAAATGCGCAAAATCCACCTAAAAGCGTGCGACGGCTGTAGTTGAAAATCAAGTAAAGAAAGGTCCTGGCAGGCGCTTGCCTTGTCACACAGTCCTGGGGTTTTGTGAACGTGTACTCACCTTCACTTCTTCATATTTGGTGTGAAATCTCCCATTGAGCTTCTTGTACTCTTAATTTTGGCCAAATTAGGAGCATTTTCCATGATTTTTTTTTTTATTATTATTTTTAGAAGTTGCAAAGCCACACATGAGATTGTATTTGCCTATAAGCAATATATTTGGACAGCAGCAATGTGGTCCCTCGATGAGAGCAGACTCGGTGGTGCGCCCAGGCACCCGGCGAATGGCGGTGTGGCTGGCAGGCGACCACAGGCCAACACTTCATATCGGATGGCCTCTGGTCGGCTCGCCTCGCCTGAGAACCGCC
This sequence comes from Salarias fasciatus, assembly GCF_902148845.1. Classification (NCBI taxonomy): domain Eukaryota; kingdom Metazoa; phylum Chordata; class Actinopteri; order Blenniiformes; family Blenniidae; genus Salarias; species Salarias fasciatus. Next base: position 7,204,048 of record NC_043752.1, on the reverse strand, counting down.
TGTTTATCGATGATTTCTGCACAGATTTTATTCACCCTGCTTTGTGTCCTTCACATCGGGATGTATGATTGTCATACTTTCCATCTTTTTCAGATTAACATTCTGGTTCTGACCGTATGACGAGATCGCCGAGGTTCGCCAAGTGTGCGGCCGCGCTTTGGCGAATGCTTGTGTGTGCGGCTGCGTGCATGCATGTCAATATTGATGTGTTTTTATTCCCGGAGTTTGATTACCCACATTTGCGGCTCGGCGGATGATCTCAGCGTTGCGTGCCTCCGTGGCCTCGTGTTGATGTTGACTGTGTGGGTGTTTGGAGCCGGCATGAGGCGGGTTTCGGGGGCCAGCGTGTTGCGGTGCGGCGTGGCCTTCCTCCAAGGCCCTGTGGCTGTTGAACTTTTATGGAGAGTCAAGCGCTGCGCAGACCTTTCAGTCTACTTGGCGCACATCGCAAACGCACACACACACACACACACAAATACACACAACAGACGCACTTCGGCAGCAGTGGCCCAGCCTTCATTAGGAGTGCCACCAGTAGCCAAGCCTGGAGCTCGGGACTTCAAAGAGCTCTCTCTCTCTCTCTCTCTCTCTCTCTCTCTCTCTCTCTCTCCTGTCTCCATCCTGTGCTCTCATATTTAGTGGCTTGTTTTCTTCCTCCATCCCTCTATGGTTCTCTTTATAATTACTCTTTTCTTCTTCTGTCGTTTGGTTCTTGCTTATTTTTCAAACCTGAGGGGAAAACGCTTATAATTTGCTCCGTGTGATCTTTTAAAGGAACACTCCAATGAAATCCCCCCTTTGTGTTGGAAATACTCACCTGGATTTACTTTGTGGGCTTAAAAGGTAGCCCCCGAAAACTTTGTAGTCCGTCCCTTTTGTTGAGCTCAGCAGCTGCGGGGGGATTGGACTCGTCGCCGCCGCTGCCAGATTTACGCCGAAAACTGGCACAACCGATTCATTTGCACATTCTCGTGAAATGGATGGAAGCATTGTGTGCTTGTCAATATTTGGACCATTATTTGAAAGAATGCTGTTTTTTTTTTTTCCCTCCGTCCTCTCGTGTGGTATTACTGAATGCACGCCACGCAGCAGCGCCGCTGTATTGACACAAAACCTGGGAGATGCTTTGCCAGCATGATCTTACCTCTGAGTGGACCACGTAATACAAATATATATCGTACTGTGCGGCATGGTGGTGTCGCTGCTGCTCCTTCACTCCCATGTGGAGTTTGCATGAGTTTTCTTCCTCCCACAATTGATAAAATCACTATTACTTAAATTGTGGTCAATATGTGTGTTTTATACCCCTTTCCCACTGCAACTAGCGGGTCGACCCGTGTCTGCAACCCGCTAACTATCGCCTTTTTAGACGCCTTTCCCACCGCCTGCAGACCCATGTCTCACCTCCTGCTGGCGAGCTGCGTCGCTGCGTTTTCCTGCACTGATGGTGTCCCGCGTTGATGACATCGTCAGCGCGACGGAGCAAAACGAAAGTAAACAATGCAGCGGAAAACAGTCCCTGTTACCTGTAGACGAATCTCCTCTGCCCCACGGATCAGGGGAAGCTCTCTGGTCTCGCTATCTTGCCAATGCTGGGTCATGTGTGTCCAGAAACAACAACTAGCGCGCTAACTTAGCCGCGCTGCGTCAACGTCATCATGTAAGTTCCCGGATGTGTCCCTCCCACTAAAAGCCGCGACAAACTCACCCGGGAATTTACAGGGTCGACGACCCGGGTCGAAATCCTGGGTCCCACTGCCATGACTTAGCGGGTTTAAACGGGTTTTTTGGCTAATGAGAAAGGGGTATTAGTCGGTACTGTGATTGGCTGCCCAGAGTCAGTGGACAGGTGTACTCTACCTATTGCTGGGGCTGACTGTATCCAGCAAACTAGTGCTAAAACTCGTCATGATTTAATTTGCAATACAAGAAAAAGTTACTGTTGTTTTTCCTCAATTAAAAGTAAAAAAAAAAAAACAAAAAACAAAAAAACATTGAATACCTTGTTTAAAAACAAGCTTACAGTTTTCTGCCTTCATAAAGCTGCATTTGGAAGCTGGATGCTTTGTTGTGATGCTGCAGCACAATCCAAGAGTCATGATATCCCTCAGTGAACAAAACAACACGGAGAGCAGAGTTTTCTCACATTCGTCTCCTTTCATAATCTGAGATGGGTTTTTTTTGTTTTTTTTTTTACCCCGGCAGCTCAACCTTCAGTTGAGCAGAGCCGACAAACAGAGGTCTGACCCCTCATATCTCATTCTGAGGGTAACTGAACCTCACTTGGCTGCAGACCAGATCCCAGATATTGATCGATCTAGCCTCGACTCCATGCAGGGTTGTTTCTGGAGAAATACAGCCCTACAGACAAGAGCCCTCCACAACAGTCTAAGTGCAATCGGGCTGATTTTTTTCCCCAGGACTCTGCAGACCGGTGTGCAGATTATAGTTGTCATGATTCAGCATGCTTCTGATGGACGCCCGTGACCGGTTCCCGCAGCGATGAATCACGCCCGCGCATGATAACAAGCTTGGCAGGGCGAAGCCGGCCGCGGCTCAGGAGCTCCGTGTTCAAATGTTTCCATGAGCAGACCGAAGCTGAAATTAAACGTATTAAATGAATGTGTCAGTGGAATTAGATCTTTCAGTCTGTTTTATTTTCCCCCACTCGCTTTTTTTGCGCGATCGCGATGCCGGCTCCGTGTTTAGCTGGTCCACCATGTGGTCTCCAGCTGTGTGTATTTCTTGTCAGCGTTTCTCGTGCCAGAGGCAAAAAAAAAAAAAATTACAAAAAAGAAATTGCGTGGCTATGACTCAGGGAGACCCCAGATGAGAGTGTCTGCACATGTTTTCAGAGTGTAGGTGTATCTAATAGGGGGCAACCCTGTGATATACTACAGCTTTCAATACAGGAAACATTTCTTATTTTCCTTTTAGTTTCTGCCCCTTGTTACCTGGTGTTAACTTTTCTCTCTCATACACCAAACTTTTCCTTTATTTTCGCTCTCCTGCTCCCTGACACACACCTTGGGGTTTTAATAGTTCTGCTAATTTTGCAGAATATTTAGTCGAATGCCTGCGTCGACGTTCGCGAGAAAGGGGGCAGAAAATGGCTCCCAATTAGCTCAACTTTGAAAGTTTGCCCACCATTTCTTTTTTTTTTTTTTTCTTTCTAGAACGTTCCCTCATGCAGCCCCTAGCTAGGGGTGTGTATCTGTGTGTGTGTGTGTGTGTGTGTGTTACTGTGTGTCATGCGCTTGAGGGTCTGGCACCGAGATGGCCAATTAAAACCGGTGCCGGCAGCACAGGACCAATAGGAGCGGGCGCCAATGCACTTCCCCGCCGTCGACGTGGTAACGCAAACCAGATGCGCCCGGGCAAGAGTGTGTGTGTGCACGTCAGTGTGCGTTGGTGTCTGCCGGAGTCTACTGTATGTGTTTGTGCAAATGCTTCTTTGCTGATGCGCACTTTCTGCTTGTGCACGCTATGAAAATCTTTACCTTTTCGGAGGGGGAGTTGCAGAGCTTGCAGTTTTTGCTCGTGAGGGAAGCCAGGAAAAGGGTCGGGGTTTGATAAAACGTGCTGGTACAAAAAAGATACTACTTCTTACGTTACAGTAGCCACAAAAACAAAACCTGAAAGAGCCTAGGGAGTACTGCTGGGAATTTTAACCCAGAGCATCACTTGCTGTGTTCGTTGCTGAAAAAGGGAACACCATCCTGGCTTGTATTGGTAACGTATCACATGCTGGAGTTTGTGAAGCTCTTAGTACTTTCTCCTTTCATCCTTTTTGAACCATAAACAGAGGCCCGGATTGCAAAAAAAACCCCCAGCCGAGGCTCATGTTGCCTCGTTCCATGTATTTGCTTCAGTATAGAGGGAAGACGTCCAAAAGAGGCCTCGTTGGCATGAGCTGCGCTGTCAGCCGTTGAGTCGTAGCCCAGCACAGTAAGAACACATGTGACATAAATACACTTCTGGAATTGACAGAGCAGACGCTGGCCAACCAATACCTGCTGGAGTATCAATCTGCAGTGAATCCACTTTGCTAAATCTTTTTACCAGTCATGTGCTGCGAATGCTTCTGGTGATATAGATTCCAAACACATTTCTGCAACTGAATAGATGCGAGTAGATGCCCCATTTACTGTTGCTGCCTGTCGGGGCAGAGGCATCAAGCATGGCTGCCATCTTGGATGAGGATCTAATTTTCCTAGTGTGTGTACATCAGACTGTAGTGTACTAGATAAGATGTATTGTGCATTAAAAATCAGATATTTCAAGAATGCCAAAGTTGGCTGATTATATCACAAAAGAGATCAAATGGTGGTGCTTCCCAGAAACACACACAACACACTAAGTTTGACATCCAGTTTTCTAATGGATGTGTAGAACAGGGATTTAAGACCATTCACACTGGAGTCTGAATGCATTTAAAAGATAATGTCAGCAACTTGTAAAGATCTCAGTAGATAAATCAGCATCAAAAATCTCTTTTTTGCAGTTGAAATAGTCCAAAAATCACAGATGCCTCAAAATTGAAATCTCTTCTTTATTTCAGCTTCAAGTGGTTGATAATTTTACTAATATTGCAATAGATGCTGTTAGCTGAAATGTCCACACCACATAGGGGAAGACTCAAGATATTTGCAGATTTTCTGGGGATATTTTATTTAAGATGACCATGCATTGTCTGAAATGACAGCTGGATGGAGAAAGTTCCAGCTCTTATGTTACTTTCCCTCTCGACCGTCTTCCTTCTTTCTAGCTTTGCATAATTTTTTTTTTTTTTTTTTGAAAAGTATCGGATTCCTCAAGAAAATGTCTGACTTTTCCCCCCAGACTGGCAATTTGGACCATAATGGTGTCTGGAGATGCTTTCAGCACCAGGATGATGATTTTACACACACACACACACACACACACACACACACACACACACACACACACGCAGCAGCTATACATTACCTGATGGATCTTAGCATCTTGCTATAAAGTGGATCAATCTGTGTTTCTGCTTGTAAGGGTTTAGCTTTTTGCTCATTGCCTGTTTCTGATTACCTCTGCAATCGTAATTATGTTTTTTTTTATACTCTTTTCCTTTGATGTCTAAGCATAGATTTTACCCAGATGCACCAAAAATAATAACGTATAACAAAAACCCAGAAAAGTAGGACAGAGAAGGCAGCCATCTCTCTTCCGGGATCAATGACTTTAGGGGGTAAGGAGCGGTGGAGGAAGTCAGAGGTGGCGCGAGCAGCTGAAGGAATTCAGGGAATTAAAGCGCGCTACTTCTCCCGCGCAGACGCACGGAGACGATGATGCACACGGGGATGGACAGAAAGAGACAGGCGTTGAAAAGGAGGGAGGGAGATGAATGGAGACGGCGATGGAAAGTGACAGTCAGACGACGGGGCGGAGGGACGTCAGACTTCGTCGTCTTGTCTACGGTGACTGGATCGGAGACATGAACTCGCACTTTCTGTACCAAACAGGTATTTAGACTCAGGCCAACTGATTTGCGGTGCCCTCTTGGTCGGGTTGAGCTCGTGTGCACCTGTGGAAGCGAATCTGCATCCCCGACGTTTCCTGCCGTCCAGTTTTTCGACTCCTACAAGAGTGGTGGCCATCTGTCTCTCACGTTATAGTAGATTAGATATTGATCCCGGTGTGCCATAATTCCATCAAGGTCTATAATGTGATATTGACTTAGTATCAGGATTCCTTCTGGCTTGAATATTTGTGTGTTTCCGTGCAAGCACTTTAGTGCGACTTCAGTAGCCGGGCTTACCGAGTGCGTTTGCTCATCAATCAGGTCTGGACGTTTCTCTTTCTCCCAGTGAATTTGTGCACTTTTCATCTGTGAGCGGCATGTTTGGAACTTTGTACGCTGTTCTGATACTAGCAATGGCTGGTTTGAAGGAGTGACAACAGTGAAAATTTACCTTGGAACATAAACAGTCATGCAATTTCTCACTTAAATGGAATTAAATGTGAGATTGCTGAAGGTGATTTTTCAAACTATATGTCCCAGAGATCACCAGGGGAAATAACTGCAGGGATATTTGTTGAAAGTTAAGTACGCTGTGCTGTGATCAGGTAAAATTTCAAACTATGTACCTTGTGTATTCCTTTTCTTTGCAAGTTTATGCTTGTAGTTAACCGTGCTTTGATTTATACTTTCTCCCTTTGAGCTTGCATATAAATACTGCTTTTCGTGTTTCACCAACAGGTGCACCTGATTGATTTGTTCAGTTAGTAAAACTGGATAAAATAACTATGAATCCAAAGGTATTAACACACAAACTAGTAAATGCAAGAATATGTAAGTTTTCCCTATCATGTTGTTTGTATTTAACATATTTTTGTGTCACGCAGTACATAACTATGAATAGTATTAATTGTGTACCAACTTAACCAGAAGACATGAATGAGAGCCTTGTAAAGATTTAAAAATCTTATCTTTATTTTTTAATATACATCCATCTCGATGCTTTTCAATTTACACCAGGTAGAAACCTCATAGTAAAAAGAAATGACAGTCATTATTGACTGAGGCTTTAAAGCTGAGTGTTTTTCTACTCGTGTTTTCTGTTTTAAGCTGATTTTAAAATGACAAAACAGTAGAAAAAAAGGTTATATTCTCTTATACTGCCGTGTCCCACTCCCGTATTGTACCCTCCTCCTCCTCCTCTCGTCTCATTAGCAGGCGCAGTTTCAGTTTGCTACCAGCCCGACGGTAAATCCCAAAGCTTAATGGGAATCCTCCGTTAATTAGGATTCACCTTGTGCAAGGCCAACTTTTTTTTTTTCTCCTCAAAAACCTGGCGCGGCGCTGCGGAAACAAAATACTCATCAAGCTAATGGAACAAAGGGAGTTTTTAAGTCTCCAGGCACGTTTTTATCCTCGGCAAATGGAAGGCAAGCGGCGAACTCCTCATGGTTCAGTACCTGCTGCCTCCGTGTCATTACTCCGTGTCGTCGTCGCACATGTTCGCGGCTCCTGGAGAAAAGGAACAAGACTGATCGTGGCAATGCACATAAATGGCGCTGTGCAACGGCTTTAATTCACGAGCCTTTGGGCCGGACTCGTGACTCTATTAAAACCACCCAAACATGGCATGGAAGAGTCATCGATCTCACATAGGATAATGTGATGGTCTGACTATGAGGCGATAAAAAGATCTGTACGAATGTTTGATGTTTTGGAAGCATAGCTCCAGACACACATCACTGGCTGCCTAAAATAGCTGCATAGCCGCACAGATCTCGAATCGATACTGCACCTTTTGGAATGCTGGGATTGGAGGATTAAAGCAGTGCTTTTTGACCAGAGAAAATGGCAGAAAGATGGAGAGATGGAGTGTGTGATATTGATAAAAAAAAAAAGAAGAAGAAAAATGAACTGGCAGTTTAACGAGAGGCCTGGCTCAGATGCAAATGGCAATTGATTTGCTCCACGTACGTGTCAGGAGATACTTAACTCCAACAGGAGGAGGCTGTGTGTGTGTGTGTGTGTGTGTGTGTGTGTTCACTGGTTGCCATTGGTGTTTTGGTCAATTGGCCCATCTCGGTGTTCTTTGCTTGTCACGGTATGAGCGGTCTCCTCATGTGCTTTTCATCCGTGCAGCTGATCGATGACATTCGTGCGAGCATAAAAAAAAAAATAATGTCCCTCCTTAATCAAAAGCATTTTTAAAAGAATGGCAAAAAAAAATGACTGAATATGTAAGCAGTTAGCTAGTTTTGGTCACTGTGACAAAAACGGCCGACGTCTGCTGCTACTGCAACTAAATCAAGCTTTTCATCCTCCTCAGTAAAGCCACCATACAAAGCACATGTGATAATGTCAGAATTAACACAGAAAGTTGCACAATTAAGCTAAATTATCATCACTGCAATATCAAGTTGTTTTTTCTACCATCTACATGGATTTGGCGCATTTTTCAAAAATGGGATTTTCTGTGTGTCCAAGCACCGTTGTGTAAACTGACACCCAAACCAAAAACGTCATTGTGTGAACAGGGAATCATTTTGTCTTCAGTAACCAAGAGCTTCAGCCGCTGTTGTGTTTGGAAATCATTCTTCCCTGGAGGACTGAGGATAGACTAAATGCTGGATTTACAAGAATGAACAAGCGCAGCACACTTTATGACTGCTGTGCCGTGTTACCCCGCTTTTAAAAGTTAATATTGTAGATTGCATATTGTACTAAATCATTTATATTAAATAAGAAGTGTCTTTATGGAGCACCCACTGTGGAATACTAACCTCATTCATGGCTATCAGTTTTTTTTTCTGCTCTACTCAAAGCCAGGAGTCCTTTAAAAGTTAACAAAGTGGCCTTCAGCTTTCATTTGCGGACGGATCACTCATTAGGAGCTCCATTAGCGTCGTGTGTTGTGTGATCCCAGTGAATTAGCTGCAATCAAGCCATCTTACTGATGCTAATCTGAAACAACTTAACGGGGTTAGCCTAGCTGCTGCCGGCACTCCAATTAAGAGCTGTGTGGGTCACTTTAACGGCCCTCTTTCTTTCTTTTTTTTTTTTTTTTGAACAAATCCTCAGTTCTGCAAGACGGTGGCTGGAAAACGGAGGACACGTGTCGTGTGTGTGTGTTGTTGTAGACTGCTCTTTATTGCTTGCGTTGCCGGGGAGTCACACTGTTGCCAGACAAACTTTTCACATGTCCCGATTTCAGCTGTTGTGTTTTTGTAAGGGCTGAGACCACCGGATGTTTGAATGCCCAGACAGGAATGAAAATAATGAATTATTGTCTCCAGACATGCTTTCAATTCATGGAATATTATCTGTTGCTTCCAAACTTAATGTGGCTTTTTTTGTCTTGTTTTTGCAAAACTGCAGGGACTGTCATATATTAAAGTTGCAAAAATTCTTCATTCAGTTTTTACTGGCTTTCTTGCCTCCAGTTCATCCTTAGTTTCCTCTGATCGGCCCCTTTCTTGTAGAAATGTAGCATAAAATGCTTGTAATTTGCTTCACTTATTTCACCTATCACATTCTTTAATGTGATTCGTTTCTTCATTTTAAGTTGTATAAGCAATATTTGCTTCTTTATTTGTGAGATTATTTCCAAACTCACAGTAATACAAACAACATGCATACATAAGGCTTTTCCCATGAGATGAGATTCAACGAGGTAACTCAGCGAACTCCAGTTTAGCCGAAAAGGGTGCCAACTGAGGCCCAAATCAAGCATCATGCTTCAAGTACTTATAGCATTTTTTTGGTGTCCACTGTTGGTTCACCAAGGTCAGACTCTGAAGGCGAAGTATTACGTTTTGGTCAAATTGGTTTAAACTGAATTCCTTGAATCTGTCATGAAACACCAACCAGAATGACTTTTTTGTTCAATTTTAAACTTGCTCATTCTTGAACCATGGCAAAGATCTATTTATTTGATTAATACATGTAATAAAGAGGTATACCACCTGAGTCTACCCATCTCATCCTGTCAAAGTGTTCGCCACATGACTGGAATGATGCAAACTAATACAAAAGTCTAACTTTCCTGCTAATTTATTGCGAAAACTTTGAATGAAATCAACTATCCACGACAAGTCGCAGTGACCCTTGGGCTACCAAGGATGGCTCTATTGCTCTGCATAGATTTAATTGGCAGATCTTCATTACCCTCAGATAGCACTGAGTTTATCATTACTGTAGATTGTATTATACCAAACATGCCTTTCACATTGTTTCCTCTCCGTGTCATGCTATGATCACTGGCCATTTAGCAAACACATTCATGCCCTTTTTTTCCTGACTGAGCACATTTTCTCACCTTAACTAGCCCATTGCACCGTGCTCTGTAGCTAAATAGCCTAATAATACTTCCCCTCGTCATGCATGAGAGGACGTTTGGATCTTCGGAGGACGGAACGCATTAACACGCACATGCAACCCTCCAAATAATAACTTGACGCTACAGTTCTCCTGTTCTGTTGTAGGACATTAATGGCTATTAGCCAACTGCTGGTATTTACTCAGCACCCATTAGAGCTGATTGTTAGCCTGTGTGGCTAATTAGCATCCCCCAGCTGGCTGTTTTCACTCTGTTATTAAGGCACTCCTATCCACCAGCTAGCAAATGTATCTGAAATGTGCGTCTGACCTCCCCGACTTCCACGTTAAGCTCCGTGGATATTATCGCCTGCTGCTAAATGATATTTCACACATGCCTGGAGACTCCGTTCTTTCCGGGCTGTTTATGATCGGACTGTCGTGAAACGGCGTCGCTCATCAAAACAAAGATTTGCTCATCCATTGAACGTGAGGCTTTAAACTCCACAAGAGAGGGGAACAGAGAAAGACCGGTTTGAAATCCAGGTGCCGGGCTCCACGCGCACCAGCTCTGATGGAGATAGGACTATTGTTGACGATGCTAACAGGTGTCAGGACCACGTGTCTCAGAGACTCACTTTTTTGAAGCAGATCAAAGCGATGCAAATCCAACAGGTGGTGGGCAGTTTGGGTAATAACAGCCATGCAGAGAATAGATTAATGATGGAAAACACCTGGAACAAAAAAGGTCCTCTCTTTCTCTTTCAAATGGACGGAAGCATCGGTTGAGGCAGTGAAGTGCTTGTTTTGGCAAAACTCCATTACTGTTTGTACAAGGGACTCATTTGAGCATGTGTTTGAACTGAAATGCAGATAAATCACATCGAGAGATGGCTGAAGACGACCACAGGGACCTTAAAGCATGATTCAGCCTTGTTATGCTGGAACAAAGTGAGGAGTGGATAGATAATGAATCATGTGATCCAAATATATCATGCAGTTTTATCTCGTCTATTTAAAAAAATTGAATGTTCTGGAATAAAACGAACAACAAAAAAGATGGAGTATTGGCTCCCTGGGGTTTGTCAGAGCTGCAGAAGAAAACAGGTCCACTGTGCTGTAATTGTGCTGAAGATCTCCCTTGCTGTTTTCCCCCCTTCTCCGCTCTCGCTGGCCTCTTTGTTTTGGCGTGAAAGGCACATTGTTTGGGCCGCACACACCTGGGGAGGCATCGGCCACTTCACACAGCGCTGCCCGGGTACCCCAGAGAGAAGGCTGCTCCTCGTGGTTCCCGCTCCTTTTATTTCCCTGCTCCCTTGTTTACCGATGAGGCTCGCCCTGCTCTGCCTTCTGGTCTCGTACTCCACCCCCATGTTCTCCTTTGGCTCCTCTCTGTGCTCTACATTTATCATTTTCACCTGACAAATGTGTGGATGATGAGATACGGCATCCAATACCCTTCCTGATGCAGTTTGGGGTTAAAGGACAGGCTCAGGGATCCATAGCAGTCCTACTCACAGGATACCTTTATTACCTTCTGCACAGTTTACCCTGTCATGTTTTTACAGCCTTTAGTGATTGCAGTAATCACAGCAGGAGTAGTGGAGAGACTCTGGGGATAGTTGATGAGATTTAAAGAGTGACCCGGTCCTCAGCGGGGGGAAGTTCTCATTCCTATTCGATGTTAGATGTGTACAAAGCTTTCCCGAACATACTCTGCATTCATTCAGTTTGTGTTTCTGTCTGCTAGAAGCAATCGGATCCGGACCAACGGGGCAGTAAGATCATTAGCCGTGGGGGCAGTGCAGAGATTAGAAGACAACACAACATCGGCCTCGATTGTTCCTCAATATCAGGATTAGTTCTTCTTCCTCACATTGACTCCCTTCTTCTTTTCTCCGCTGATCTTCTTGGTATTTTCCATTATGTTGGTATAGAGGGCTACCTTCTTTAGGATTGAATGCCTAATGTTCATTCCAATATGTACCTTTTGCCTGATTTTGAAATTTTCCATTTAGTTGTCCACTTTGTAACATGTCCACACTAATAACAGCCATTTGGTGTGACAGCAATAGGTTGATTTTGTTTTTTAAATGCAAAAACAGGGCAATGGGCAGCCAGCGTCTGTCTTCTTTTTATTACGTTGCATACATGCTGATCGTGTTGTCATGTGCAGTCTTGTCAGCTCTATCTGCATCCCAATAGAAGCCATCCTCAGTCTTGTAAGGTTTATGAAGAGGGAGGAGCAGCTGGTGCGGTTTATACTTGTTACATGAAATACGACCACCGAGAGAGATTTAGCCTCAATGCAAATATACCTTATGGATATATAACAATATCAGAAATGCTGACATATCATCACACAATGAGCTTTGGTCCCATCTGAATCTTTAAGGGTTTTATACCTTAATAAGATATTTATTCCCTTGCTTTTGCCAAGCACTCATTTGGGTGGATGAAATGACAAACTCCTCATCCGGGAAGGATAAGGTTGAATCTTCCAAGATTATATCAAAATAATGTTGTTGAAAGTATTCCTGAAGCTCGGCATCATGGTCCCTCGGCTCTCTCTGCTCTCTCTGCAGGGCTGCAGTGTTTCATGCACACAGACCTTTATTGATATTTGAGCTCTCCTCTAATTGCTTGCGCCGTCTTTTGTGTTGAACTGAAATATGCGCTGCTCAAACAGCTGATCCAGTTGTTGCTTCTGGTGGATTTTTTGCTTGCATGGGCCGATTATGTAGCAGATATCCTTTGCAATAAGCACAGGGTTAAAGTACTGTATATATCAACATGTTTTAATGCTCGGCTTGGAAACTCTGGAGAAATCATTGAGGCTGTGCTCCATTTTGAAAGTATTCATCCATAAAAAGCCCAGCCTCCAGCCTTCCCTCCCACTCCCTCTGTTGTCGCCATTATTGGAAAGTCATGCTTATGTTGACTGGTTGAACTCATGCATTCACCACACTCTTTTTCATTTTCTCATTTGAGTCGTTCCAGCTATTCTTTTGGAAAACTCTTATGCAGTGATTACACACTCTGAGCATGACCGACCGCAGGCCAAGGCAATCATTTTGTGTGTTGAAATTGAATAATTGAGCAGTTTCATCATTGTAGCATTCAGTTTATTTGTTAATATGTGAATATAGAGAGGAGGGGGCACAAATACTATAAAAATTGGTTTGCCCATTTAACCTAGAACCTATTGAATCTGTCAGAGTGTGAGAAAAAATTTTTTGGTTCAGCTGTATCTGCTTAAATTACATATAAGACAGTATAAACTTTGGCCATAAATGTTCCTCTTTAATGAAAGAATAGATAGATCAGGCCTCACAAATGGCTATTTCATGTAGGTATTGCCATATATTTATACATATTGAGGCTTTAGGAAGTGAAAAGAAAAAGGTTTTTGGGTGTCTGTTTAAAAGACATTGATGCTCAGTCACTGGAAACACAACGGCCCCAAGGTGGAGCTTCTCATCAATGCTCGGTCTTTGTGGAGACTATGGAAAATACATATTTGCACGTGTACCGTGCCCGTTGTAGATAGTTCTTCTGCACATTTGAGAGTAAGTCGAATTTTTCAAAACATTACTGTGTAAATGGGAAACTTATTTTTGAGATTGAGACAGAAAAATTGCATTTTCTCTTCAAATATTGTGTAAATTAAGCCTTAAAGACATTTCATTATTCCCATTTTGCTCTGGGAACTATAGAAGATTTGCATTTTATTTGACGAACTTCACTAGCACAAACAAATGCTTATTCAGAGTAATTGATCAGACATAACTTATGATCAGACAAGCTTATCTTTGAAATTGTTACTGAAACAGGTTTTTATTTAGGACATTATGATATGTGAGCATATATCGTGTCAGGAACTCATCCTCCACTGGCGATTTGCCAAAAATGAGTCCAGTAAAAATGAGAAATCACATAAAAAAAAGAAAAAAAAGAACACCCTTTTGCAAGCAGGGTTTTTCTATGTATGCATTTCATATTTTTCTTTTTCGCCCATCTATCAGCCCATCCCTCAAGAGTGTGTTTTGAGGCTCCTTTTCTTGTTTGTTTCCCATTGTTTAGATTTTCCTCTGTCTCTGATTCTTTCCCCATCCATCTTTCTTTCCATGCACTCCTTTTGTTTTTTCCCCTGGCGCTCACTGGTGTTCCCTCATTACAGGGGCTTGCCGACGGCTACTTCCCGCTGCACCGCTCCGACAGGGCTGCACGGGGATTAGATGTGTGTGCATGTTGTTTGTCAGAAAAAAAAAAAAAAAAAAAGGTCTGCGTATTTGACTTTTTTGTTGCTTAGTTGGCTGAATAAAAGAAAGGGGGGGAAAAAATGATGAGTCTCACATTACATCCAGCCCTTTTCAGATTTCTGTGCTTTGTAAGTAGATGCATTAGGAAGAGATTTGTCTTAACTTGAGAAGGGGATGCTCTTAGGGAAAGGCTCCCTCTTAAGTAAGAGCATACGGCCCGTCCCGGCGTAACTATTATTAAATCCCGTCTCGCTTATGGAAAAAAGGCTTTCCGATTACTTAAATTAAGAGAGAACGTGGCCAATCAAAGCACTCAGAGCTGCTTTAAAGACATGCCATTGGTCAAACAACCAATTTCGAGACACATGATATTCTTGCTGCATCTCCGCCTGTGTGTATATGTGTAATCACAGCCATATGTGTACACATTCCTGTACTGTACATAACATCAACACGCACACGGTGCCCCAAACACGGCGATGCCGGCTCCCGTCGCGATAGAAACCGGAAACCCGGCCAATGAGAAGGGGGCTGCCTTCTCAGGAGGGTAAACATTTTCCTTGTTGCCATGGCGGCGTGGACACCGTTCGCATGCCTTGTATTTGGACTTGGACTTTTTCTGCCACTTAAAAAAAAAAAAAAAAAAAAAAGAAAGAAAGAAAAAGAAATTTCCCTAAGCTGCGTTGCTTGAGGTAACGTTTCGGTGCCAGTGACAAATTTACGGCGCTAACAATGCGGTTTGCTTTTTTTTAGTTTGGGGGGAGAGACACTGGTCGACCGCACATGTTCTGCTTGCGGTTGTGGTTTGAAGCGGGCCGGATGATGCCTCGGTATCGGCTTGGAGGACTGAGGGGGTGGGAGGGTGTAGGTTATTTCAGGTTGCTGCTCACTAACTTGTTTGCTCGATCCCCCCCTCCTTTTTTTTTTTTTTTCTTCGTGGCACACTTTGACTTCATGACAAAGACATTACCAGCACAGTGGGCGAAGGCTGTCAAAAGGAGCTTATAAGCTCCAAGATTTAAATTTGCTGTTTTTGCAGTTGCGAGTCCTTCTTAGAGAACTCCTTTTTTTCCCCCCCTTCCTTTCTTACCCTTTTCTGGTGTTTGAGGGGGCCAACAACAACACAGACCTGGGATTTTTATATAGCTACAGAGAAAAGTTTGGAGTCATCCAACACTTAATATCCACAAGGCGTTCTTTGAGATTGGCAAAGCTTTTAGAGTCATCAGAGGTTTATGGGCTCTTTCTCTCTCCCGCTCCCTCGCTTCTGCACTCCTCCTTTCCTACCTCGCTCTGCCTTTCTGAGAAGCGGTTGGAGCCTATAGCCATGGCTTATTTGCTTTGTATAATAGGGCTGCTCGGTGCCAGAGGATTGGCTTGGCTGGGAGGGGAGACTGAAGGAGGGGAGAAAGAAGAGTCAAGGGAGGGAGACAAAAGCAAAGAGTTCTGCACTGTGAGGACTGCTGTGCTCGGCCTTCGCTTTTTAAAGTCTCTGTTACTGAGAATGCATGTGGCGGTCACCAGCCAAGCGGGGATGTGAAGATGCTGCAAGCGCCTTCCAGACAGACAAAGACTGGACCACACCAGATGCTGCACCTCTCCGACCATGTTTACTCACATTGTTTGAATGAAAATATATTCTTAAAATCTTATTATTGAGAGAAAAGCCTTGTCCCCCTAAGGTAAACCATCCAATTTGAGGCTTGGTTTTGGGTCAGGGTTGCATTTGAAAGCACGCAGTGGTTTCGGTTAAAGTTGGGTTTGTTGCCAGGGAATACGGTTAAGTCCTTCAAAGTGACAAAACCAACTTTTTTTTTTGTGGACAAAATCTGAAAATTGTCCCTCATTACTGGGATGCTGACATTATGATGTCGCCGTCCAGTGATTCTTGGCTTGATGTCCCCACAGGATGTTAAATGGCAGCAAATGACTCAGCTTGTTGTTGTGCCATGGTACTGCGACCATCCAGGATCGAGTTGGGAGGATAGTGGCTGTAAAGAACTGAAATCGATCGAAAGAAGCAAAAATAGACAACTTCCGGTTATTTTCTGTGAATGTATTAATTGGCACACCAAAGACTTTGCTTGGTCCTTGCAGGATGTTGGACTGAACACAGAGTTATTGAACTGAATGGTTGCCAAGGCAACAGAAGATTAATTGGTCATTTGTGCTATTGAATTAATCATCTCATCAAATTAGATTTGCTTGTGCTAATCGTCTACCATGTTTATCAAACGGAAAACTCCCCAACACAATCACCTCTTACCGTGCAATTAATCAGCAGATATTCCCATGAATGCAGAGTCTGATGTTAATGGTACTTTTGTTGTTTGTTTCAGTCACATGTGGGCTGGCGTCGATCAGTTAATCAATTTTGGTGAAACTTCTTGCTTCAGTTGCCAGCTGGGAGGTGGGCCATGTGAAAGGCTAAAAAGGTGGAAGGTTTATACCAAAGTAAAATCTCAAATGGCAACTGTCTGACAACTGCAGCCATATAGATGCATGTGTTTGGTTATGGTTCATTGTACAATGAATAAAACAAAGTTTTCTTCAAAGCCAATAACAGATGGGCTTCTCGATTGTTCATCAGTCTACAGGTCTTAGATTTAGTCCATTTAATGAAGAATGCAGTGGCATGTGGTTGAAATACTATGGGATTGGACTCATGGTAGAACCATGCTGTGGTAGGACAAACTTTAAATGAGCTTTAACATCTGCCTTGTTTTTATTCGCAGTAATCAATCTATCCATCTTCTTAGTATTCAGTGTTAAAGCGTAGAAAGGGCTGTATTTCCCCACATCTTCCTCTGCCTGATTGCAGTGTATCAGCTGGAATATATATCACCTCCGCAGCAGGTCCTGACCTCAGGGGAGCTCAGTTGAATTGTCTTCTTCCAGTTGGCTCTGGTGGGTTGACTTCCTGAAGGGACAAAAGGGGGCGTCCTAATTAGGAGTGATCGAACGAGAGGAAAACTAATTTCCACGGCTTTTTTGACCTGTTCCATCAGTCATAACCCAGAATTCATAAGGACAGATCAGTGGAGTTACCAGTAGCCACGGCTTAGAACTATACAATGATGTTTTCAAGTGAAAACGGAAAACTTTCATTACGTTTTAGGGGTCTGTTCACACAACAGTGGTGCTCGGAGCCACGGAAAATGCTGTTTTTTTGAAAACCACTCCCAGAGCGGCATGACTCCCTGTCCATGTTGTCCTGGGACTTGGTAGCTTGATTTAAGAGCCACAGTAATAGTAGTTCGGCTTTGCCCTCTGTCCATATGAATGCCATTGTACTTGTTATTGTTCATTATTGTTTATATCATATTTTTCTATGCACGTGTGCAGCGCCGACAGTGCTGACTTGTGACCTGCATACCAACTACATTGGTTTCAGCTTTTCTGTCATGTCTGTGTGAATTGCAATTTTTTTCAAAACGTTGCCAGGTTTTCTCAAACCTCAAGAAAATCTGTATTTTTAACTTGAAAAATCTGTGTTTATGTAGATATGAATTTTGGTGTCGTTCCTTAAAGTGTCTTTTTGTCTGCACTGAGGAGAAAGACGACGAGGACAAGTTATCACCGAATTTAATATACCTCTCAACTTTTAAAATGGATTTTATTACGTATAATAAAAACAAACATCTCCACTATCTCTCCCAGCATCCAGAGTTTCAGAAATGACTCCCCATGATTCATAAGCCAATCAGCCGGCACCTCTTTACCCTACCGTCACATCTTTATGCACTAGAACGGGCTGTTCTGTACCCCTTTGAATGTTCATGAGATAAAATTACAGACAGAAAAATGAGAGGTACAATGAGTTATAACTCTTGTTCTCGAGGAAACTCGTGTAAAATGCATTATTGAAACATCCTTTGAGAAGTCTTTCCCACAGCAGCACCAAGTATTGTGAATCTGCTGTAATTTGTCCAAGCAGTCCTGTCTCGAGTCCTACCTAACTTTCTCCTGAATCACGTGGCAATGTTAGTTCCATTTTGCTAAGTATAAAAAAAGTTTAAAAACTTTAAGGATTTTTTTTATATATATTGTTTGAAGAACACATGTTCAAGTGTAAAATCTGAAATACAAAAGAGTTGCAAAATCAGCAATCACCTGACCAATCTTTACCTGCAGAAGTAAAACAATCAGAAAAGTCTTCCAATTATTGTTTATCCAACAATTTTAAATAACTTTTTTCTTAAATCTTCATTTGTTGAGCTGTTTCCAGCATTTGAGGCTCCATTCTAGTTTTTATTAGCCTCCTCCTGTGTGCCTGTCTTCGCCGAGCAGCTCCAGTTGTTAGCGGTGATTGCTAATGAGCTTTTCCGAATATTTGACCTCAGCACATGAATATCCTGTGTTTATAGAAGGTTTTACGTGGCTTCATTTATACTGTGCGAGTTCGTGCAGACTGCCGTGGCGTGCCTCAGCAGATTTCCCCGCTATTACCCTGTTGCTCGGTTCCTCGACGAGATTAGCCACCATGATAAAACTGACCTCCTGTAATCATGCTGATTTTGGCACGACGATAAATTTTTCTCTCATTATGCTCCCTCCCCTATTTTTTGCACAGGCACTATTTCCACCCCTTGTTTTACATTACTTCTCTTTGATTTGTTGTTGTGTTGCTGCCATGCGTTAGCTGACCTCTTGCTAACCCGTCGAGGTGTGCTTGCTCCGTTCTCTCCCTGCAGGATTAAGAGCATATTTGTTTGCCGTGGCATTTAAATGGATTTCCTTAGACACTTGTGTGTGTGTGTGTGTGTGTGTGTGTGCATGTGTGCATTCACTCGTCTGTTGAATGGAAGGAGAGCTCTGTTAGTGAATGAAATAGCAGTGGTGGAAGCCACCAGGTGGAAAGAGAGACAGAGAGAGAATCAGGGAGCAATGGAGTCGGTGCTGAATTAATGAGAAGAGCACCGCCTGACCCCCGACCATCATTTAACTCACACTCTCTTCCTCTTTCCCATTTTAAATGCAAGGTTTTCCTGCAGACGCACCATTGAGTGGAAAAGTGGACTTAAGGTGTAATTGCAACCTGAAGCCATTGATGGTTTGATGGTATCTCTGCATTTGTGTGTGTGTGTTTGTGTGTGTTTGGTAAAATCACTCTGGAGAGGATTAATGCCTCACATGGCCTTCAGATCAATTATTCATTTCTCATCTCCACTTCCCTCCCTGTTTAATTTGCTCTTATCTCACATCCCCAACTCTGCTTTCTTTGGTTAATTCTTTATTTTGTTGTATTTCTGCTGTTGCCTCTACTTTTGGCAGTGATAAACATATTTATCATGAAATTTGTAGCACAAAAGTTTCAGCGTTCTAGTGACTTGTTGCGCTTGTTGAATAAAAATGCCGTATGTGACTTATCATTTATGCTCATGTTACTCTTAACAACATATGTCTTTCACTGTCAACATCAGCATTTTGGAGCATCTTACCTCCAAACTTGAGCTGAATTTGTCGAGTAAATCAATCATCAGACTGACCTGCACTGTTTTGACAGTCCAAATGTTGTATCAGTTGTTGAAAGTACAACTATTCCTAGATGTAACTATCAAGTATAATCAAAAACCAGCTGTCAGAAAATTGAAAAACATCAAAGATGACATCTGAGTGTTTGTGTGCTCTGAAATAAGATTTGGTACCTTATTGGAGGGATTTCTGGTCGGAGGTCAAAGAGCTTTTATGCTTCCTATGTGTGTACTGTACATGCTGTCTTTTTCTCTGCTCGGTCTAAATGCACACCTGCTGCACATGTCAATTAGGGTGACATATATAATCCTGCATCCCATCTGACAGACACACATCCTCTAATTCAGAGCGCTGACAGGACTTCCTGGCCGCAGGTGGTTTTTATACGTGTGGGAGGGAGCGTGTCTGTGTTGCCTTATGTGTGTCCATGTTGTTCTGTCGATTGTTTGGCTTATGTAACGTTTCTTCAACTCCGATCAAGTCACTATCTTGTAGAAAATAGACTATAATATATGCGTGGCTGTGAAGAAATACCTGCTGCCGTTCGCTTGTGGTGATAGAACTTCAATGGGGTGTGTGTAGAACGGATTGGTCGGATGATTTGTTACGAGTTTTCTTTATTGTCATGAATAGTTATTGAACTCTAACACTTCTATTATCGTCCTTTTAAAATGTCACAGATCACTTTGAAGCAACTAGAAGCCCCCAAGGTGCTAATGATTTAAGTACAAGGCTTTCACTCTGCTTCCACTCCCACTGGCGAGCGCCATCCCTCTCGTCGGCTTTCAAGTGTGAGCTACAAAGTAGCGTAATTGCTCCTGAGGATGTCCGTTACACTGCGGAATGGACATTTCTGCTGATTTGACGGTCTGGGATGAGCGCAGAGAAGCCTTTTGACTGGGCAAACAATGTACATCATAAAGCCGTGCTGCAAAAATTTGCATATTCGAAGCAGGAGCGTGCACGACTGCGCGAGCAGAAATGTAGTACAGTAGTCTTCATCTCTACCTCTGACTGTAGTGGAGACAGGCGCATTGTGGAACATTTTTCAATGAATCTCAGGAGTGTGAAATCTTTCTTACACTCCCTTTATTCTCCTTCTGTCTCTTCACTCCATTCAAACGTTGACATGCTGGCATTTTAACAGGATAGCGGTGGCATATTTTTGCACATGAGTCTTCTAACCTCCCATAAGTACAAGATCAAGTCCAGTCATGCTCTGCCGGCCTCATCGTGTCGGACACCCGTGACCCTCCGGCTTGTCAAGTCCGATGTCGACTGAGCGAGAGATGGATTGTGCTCACGTCTCAACTCCATAGTAACAGATGGTTCAAGGGGTGTCGGGGAAAAGAAAAAAAAAAAAAAAAACATTTTCACGGATCAGAACAAATAGATGTCACAAACTTTCAGTCGTCTTCCCTCAAACTTAATGTCTGTACCTGTGATAATCTGCCCCCTCTCCCAAAAAAACAAAAAAATCTCAACTGCAGATACCACAGTAATAGAGATGTGACTTCACAATACTTCCCAATGAAAGCCTGCGTTGCTAAGCAACTCTGCGACCGCAGTGGCAGGATACAGGGGTGTTCCCTGGCTGATGAGAGAGCTTTGTGTGTGTGTGTGTGTGTGTGTGTGTGTGTGTGTGTGTGTGTGTGTGTGTGTGTGTGTGTGTCGGCATGTTGGTGTGGAGCGACTGTTTGTGCGTTGAGTCTGCCGGGGAAACCTCTGCCTTGGCTGTCCGTTTTTTTATTTATTTATTTTTTTTGCATATATCTCCTGTATGGAGAAGCCAAATTCAGGAGGTTCTTGAGGTGATTCGCAGGTGAAATTGCACATCCGCAACAGCACATTTTGGGGAAGAGGAGTTCTTTTGTAAAATCGACGAGGCGGCCCGATTGTGTCGTCAGCCTTTTCCTTCCCCACAATCACACACACACACACACACACACACACACACACAGACAAAAATCAATCTCTTTTTATAAATCCCCCTCTGAAGGATGCCCATTGTGCAAACACAATAGACAGTGTACTGTAATGCATCCATATTCATAAGAAGGGAGCCTGAGACAAAGTTGCTGCCTGTTAAAATGGGGAGCATCTCAGAGCGCGGGATGAATTTATCAATAATGGAGGCTTGTGTGAAATTTCACCTTCGTTTTCCTACTGCTGTAAGATATTGTTGGGAACATCCCTAAAAAACCGGAATGAGTGATGGGAAAGGTAAATTTTGTAAGAATGACTTCCTTATCATGTCCCATCCTTCTCCTCCACCATACTCTTCCTTTTCCTCCCCGTCTGTTCACTCCATCCCCCCTGCGCTCGTCTTTTCAGCCCCAGCCTCTCACATGGCAGGCACTGATATACAGCCAGTGTAACAATGCCCCCCCTACCCCCCAAACAACCTGCTAACTCCCCAGCTCCTGACTCAGTCTGTGCTGATAAGCCGTGTCAGCAAGCGGTCGGGATGTGCGGTTGTTACAGCAGCAGGGTTTTCGGCGACACTGGGCCGCGGCGCGGCGAGCCTGGTTTCGTCGGCTGGCGTTGCGCCCGAGGCGACGCATTAATAAACTCGGAGCTCATCCCGACTGACACCTCTTTGTTTGAAGGCAGTACGGACAATTCTAACAGAGCACAAGGCTATTCGTCTTCCCCTCAGCCTTGAACATTTTAACAGTTTACATACAGAACAATCCAAAAACATTACCATAGTTACAGAAAAGGCAAAACTTGGCGGAGAAGCTTAATGAAGCTTCCATTTCCTCAATTTTCATTTCTCTGGCTTTTTTTTTTTCTCCAGATACTGCAGCATAAAGTTGTGTAAGAATCACTTTGGAAAACCCGGATGTGGATGTGTTGGATTTATCTGAATAAAGGATGGACAGCTGAAAAAAAATGGCTTCAGTGATGTATGAGTCATTCAATCCAGTGCTTTTAGAATTTGTTCTCAAGTGTCATATTAAGTAAAGAGAGATCTTTTTGGCGCTGTCCAGATCTACCCTGCTCTTGTCCGTCGCTAGCTGGGATTGGCTCGACTGCCCTCCTACCCTGAACAGGATTTAAGCGGCATAGAAGATTGATGGACATCAGGATTCATGCTTCACTACATCACCTCAAGTGACACATTTTCTTGTGTTCGTCTAAACTGTTGGTCTGAAACCTGAACTGTGTCTTCATGTGACCTTTAGTGGAAAGAGGAACTGATATATGAGAGAATGTGTGATTCTGGTTGACTGTGAACAGATCAGACATTGGCCTTTTGTCCACAGGAAACATTGAGTTTGGTGCAGCTCTCGCTGATAAACAATCGATTCAGTCATCTGTTGGTTTTGTTTTGATACCAGAAGATTCTGATCCTATAAGGAGAGCACTTGCGCTGTTTTTTTAAGGGATTAAGCAGAATCTGACATGTTTCGTTGTCATTTTTGTGTGGTTGATGTGCTGACAGCTGGCGAACACTTCCTGTTGCGGGAGGTTTGTTCTGATCTGCTCCAACTCACTGCAACATTACGGAGGATGAAATGAATAGAGATGAAGGATGAGTGACGGATGGACAGATGGCACTGATGTGGGTGCCTACATAGGGATAAAACTCCAAACCCTCAAAGTGCGGTCCAGATCACCCGCCATGTCTGACATGGTGGACTTATGAACAGTTGCTGAAAAGCTACGGTTTGACGAATTAGATGAAAATCAGGAGACAGCTAAGTTGTAGATGAGCGATCACCTCCGAAAACCTTTCTCCAGATTTAGAAAACTGAAGCAGCCACAGAAAAATAACGCCGTTTCATAATCTGGTGGCATTTCTTCCTGTGAGATTTAGCAAATAAAGACATAAATGTAGAGGTCTGAGTGCTCACTCATGCATGAGCACACATGCACACTCTCCTGCGCAGTGACAGTGACGGATTGCACGTTACAAAGGGCTGCAGCAGTCGCCCTCAATATTTCATGAACATCCTCCCTCTTTCAGTTCTCGACTTTCTTTTTTCCCCCCCCAATTTTATTCTGGTATGTTCAGCAGGAAAAAAAAAAAAAAGATTTTATTTTAGTCAATCTCCTCCCAGAAAATAGCTGGGGTAAGACGCCACCGCCAGAAGTGTGAGGAGATGGAAGAAAGTGATCAGACGGTGGGTACTGAAAAAGACTTTGAAGGGTTTGGAGAGAGGAGAGATTGATGGGAGACGAAGAGCGAAGGTGATGCAGCGGCAGCTGTCTGAACAGAGTGAAACCTCACTTTTTACCCCGCGACTGCCTCCCTTCCCTGTTGTGCACAACGTCACATGTGTTCTTTTCACTTTGTAAAAGTTTGCTCTCGGGAGGAATTCTCATTCCACTCTAGAGAAAAACAAAAACCAAAAAAAACTAAAAGCTGGTTGTCATGAGCTGTAAAGGAGGGGGAAAAAACAAGTTTTGTAAAGAAAAAAAGTGTCAGCATTTCTCTTCACAAACGGACATTTTTTAAGCGTCCCCCCTGGTGAGTTCCTGTCCTCACACCTGAACAGTTGCAGACTCAAACTGACTGTCGGCTGAATATTAATTGGCAGGATTTCGGGGATGGAATTGGTTTGTATATCTGGCACTGCGTAAGACTGGAAGATAACATCCGTCAATTTGATCAAAGTCCAAACATAACCACTACAAGAACTTGAGGACTCGTTTTTCTTTTGGCACAAATTTGGTTTTGATTCAAAGAAGAAGAAAAAGGATTTTCTGAAGGAGGAATCAGGAGTGGCCATTGAGATTGAAATAAATTAAATTTCTTGTAATCTAGCAAAAGATCAAACATCGTATGCCAAAATCCAATAGTAAGACCAATCTATGTGTCTGTCTGGTATATCACTAACTTCTTTCTTGTCTATTGATTCTTATCTGTTAACAGTAATTTCTTGTATGTCCTTGTATTGAGCTCGTTCTGAATAGTTTACTCCCACCTTTCCAGCTTCTGGTTCCTTCTGGCCACTTTATTCTGCTGATCCAGTACAGTTTACATTTCCGCCGTACGTGCCGGTGGCGGCTTTTTAATGCCGAAGCACAGACTGTCACTGAGACACCGTGACGAATGGTTGAATGCCTCCACCTTGGTCTCTCTTCTTGCCTGGTTTGGTTTTCCAGCTGCTTTTCAGAGCCGGGACACCTCGGTTCTCCTCCTCATGTTGAAAACTTCAGGGAAGAGTGCATTTTAATCAAGAAAATGCTCCTTTCGCACAGGCTCGGTGAGAATCCTCTCTGCTTTGATCTAAATTCCTTTCATGAAGATAATGGGGAGCTGTAAAGCCGGAGTTTCACCGGGTTGCGTCAAGCCGACAGTCTCGGTCATGTACTGTACAAAGTAAGCAATATTCATGCTGCTTTAACTTGGACTCATACATGTCTTTGAATTCCAAAGGCAGGTTTTTATGTGAACTGGAGGCAGCTATTGTTGGATTTTCAGGCACTATGAGGATGTCTTACATTATAAAATCGATGATAATATGTTTGGTGAAGGCAGGCAATGGCGGGTGCCTCTACTCTCAAATGTGACCGTTAAAATATGTCAGGATCATTATGAACTTATTGATTCCCATAAAGAATTTCAAGTATTTTTTTTTTTTTATTCCATTCAGCATATCTAAGTTCAATTCATAGGAAATTAAAATGAGCAGAGCAAAATGAATTAGTTTTGATGCCTTCTGAGTCATGGAGTTATGGATCTCACGATGATCAGGTTTTTCCTCACTGTTGGGATTTTACACATTTCTTTTTCCTGGAACGATCACAAGTTGCCTTCAAATAAAAGGCTACGGGCCATTTTCCTGTTCTTTGATTAGCTAAAGCGTGACACTGTAGCCAAGACAAGACTGACTTTCAACATAGAAAAGCAACGTTCGGTTCCCAAGGTCTGCTCTACCTTCTCCTATTCTGTTTTTCTTTGAAATTTGCCAATATGTTGGATTATTTCAGAGCACATTCGACGCTCACTGCTAGTAATCACATGCAGGCTTCGTGGTTCAATCCTTATCTGAGATATACTTTATGTGGAGCATTATAACGTGATGCCTCAGCGGAGATGAGAGGATACAGACGCCTCATATCAGCAGCGGCTCGGCGCAGAACCGTAGCATCGCGCGTTCCCCTGGCGAGTGATGTGAATCCAGAGAAGGAACGTACGGAAGGGGTTCGGATGCGGAACCACGTCTCGTACGAGTCATAGTAAACACAATGAATAATATCTATTCAGAGAGGCTCGTCTGTATCGATCGCCCTCGGACTGTGCGTGCTCCTCATCTCTCACCGGCGAGGATTCATCTCCCTGCTCTCATGAAAGAAAGACGAGCCGTGTGGACGACTGGAAACTTTTTCTTTTACTGAAAAACTTTTGCTGGTTGATAGCCTCTCCATAAGATATTCCGGTCGGATGGAATAAGCAGGAACGCAGACACGGGGATGAGATATTGTTTTCTCTTTATTAGACGAGAAGAAATGAATCGAAAACGTGCCGGGTAGGAACCCATGAGAGGAGGAGCGCGGAACACTTTCCGAGGTGTTGATGAGGTTGATAATGCCGCCTCTCTCAGACGGGAGCGTCGCCGCGTCGCGTCTCCGTCTGCGGCGCCGAGCTCCCCGTTTCAGAGCTTTGACAGAGCATATCCCTGTGTATCGTTCCTCTAATTGAATCCATCCCTCAGGGCGTCACCGCCTGTTTATATGCTGACACCATGAAGGTGTGTGTGTGTGTGTGTGTGTGTGTTCTCACACTGAAGGCAAACACTCTGTCCTTATTGTTTAATTATAGCTCACCAGCTGGTGAGGCAGAGGAAGAGAATGAGGGCAACCGAGGAAGACTTATTGATTAAATTAGTCAGATTATTCATATTTAATGTTTTGCTTTGTCTCAGTCTCTCTTCTGAAGCCCTCTGCTCTGCCTTGATGTCTTTCTGATGAATAAATTCCTTTTCATTCTTTAATAAGACTTTTATTACACAGACCTGCTTGGTTTTTTGCCAAAGTAAAATACTTCCCGTGCACTTTTTTTTTCAAAGCAGCTGGAAAAAATAAGAAATTTTAAATTTAGTGAAGCAGCAGTAAAGCAGTTGCTTTGTGAAATAACAGATCGTAATAACATCCTCAGTCACCTGCTCTACCCAGATGCTAACGAAACACCAAACTCTGGTATTTAACCAGATGGTTTCATGTGACGGCGGTGCTGAAAGTTTTATCTCGGGATTTAAAAGACTGTTAATACTGGCCGGGATTCAGAATTTTCCTCTTCTTCTTGAATGTCTGACGTCTGTCTACCTGCTGCAGGAAGCTTCTCATATCTCGTCCAAAGTTTCTTAATATTGGTCCGACTTTTAATCCGCACACACCTCAAGAACAGAGTGTTCTCAAACCTCACTGCAAATATATTTCTGGGATAAGTTCTTCCACCTTCTTTACTTCATCCGACATTAATATTTAATGCCACACTTGTATTGCTCATATCGCTGCACGTTCTTCAGCCTGTCACGGATAATAACACTTAAACTGAAGAGAGCTTGCAGAGCCTCAAAAATAATTAGCCTGCCAGGACATCATTTGACAGTCGTTCTTACTATAGCAGACAAGATCATTTCAATCCAGAACTCCTCCGCTGCTGTTATTCTGCACCGTGAGCGTGAGGTGCTGAGGGGGAAAAAGTTCTTATCAAACTATCGCATCACGGCTGGAAAGAGCGGCGGCTGACTTTGTTTCCTGGTTTTACACCGCGCCTTGCAACCTTGGTTCATATTGAGGTTTTTGTTTCTTAGCTTCCTTTGTTTTGGTTTTGCACTGTCTCAAAGTTTTCCTGCTGACCTGTTCAGAGTAAGCAAATTTTTCTTTAATGAGGAGAGCTGATTTCATTACGCCTCGGACAACAGTGGATTCAACAGGTTTTTAATGGATTTTCATTGTGAAATCAAAGTTCCTCTTCTAAATGAGGAAGAGACCAATTACCACACACTGAAGGTACACTCTTTATTTAAACATGTGTTTGAAACTCTCTGCTGCGGTATAACAACAAATTATCTTGTTAAAAAAATAGTTTTAGACAGTAATTTATTCATATTTAGGTCTGCTCATTATCCTGTTCTTGTTCAAACGCAGCTAAATTTGTCTGTCCTGGAACTTTGAGGAAACTAAAACTTGAAAGTTGAACTGTTTTCTGTGAAAGTTTGCGGGAATTATCAGACAGCGGCCTTGTGCGGCAGATGGAAATGTTTTAATAATACGATGTTGACTGTGGTGTTGAACACGTTTTCTGTGGGAGAGCTTTCATTATTCCACTGATTGATTGTTGGTTGTTTGTCTCTTTCATGTTGGAAGCAGGACAGGAAGTTGAAGTGGATGCATTTTTTTCCAAGTCTGGCTATTGCTAGATATACCATGAGCCAAATGTTGCTCTTTAGCTCCTCTGTAGTGGTTCTCCTGAGCTTTCAGGAGATTTGAGATGTGAAAGGTAAAATTGATAAAAGAGTAGAGTGCAGTTGAAAATTAAATGTTTGAAGGAAAAAACTGCAAAAACTGTTAAAATAGCAAAAAGGTGCTGAGAATGTTGAATGTTGAAATGGCTAAAATTGATTATTAAGATAAACTTTATTATCTTCCCGAGGAGCAAAAATTCTCCTTTGACAAGGCTTCAACAATAGAATGTGACCCAAAATACAGACTAAAGGAAATATTAAAATAAAACCTGAAATTGTATACAGGATCAGTGGATAACTTCAGGAAAATATATTTCCCCACAGCTTTATTACAAAGTGTTTAAAATAGCTCGTGTTAATGTCTGGGATCCTGGCTTTACTCTGAACCCATTTTCTTGATCTTCCGTCTTCAACATTGCTTGTGCCATAATTACTTTCACCACTAGAGGGCAAGATGAGTTTCAATTGTCACAGATGAGTAACTTAATAAGATTATATGTTGCAGAACTCGGTTGAAATCATACTCTGTATACCTCCCTACGCTGGTTTAGCTACAGCCACAGAGCATCACCAGAAATCCAAATCAACAAAATCCTAAAAATCCGACATGTTATGTCTCGTAGTTTCATGAACCTGTGTAATACTCCGGATTAGTGGCTTCATCCTCCTCAGGTATGTGACTATTTGTGAAGCCCGATGGATCCCAATAATGAACTGTAATGGTGCTGAGCTGCAGTGACACTGTTTCACCCCAGTTAAGGCTGACAGTATTAGTACACAGGCAACCCGTGGAGCTCATTATTTTAATCAGCCCCACCTCCTCCGTCCTTCACTGCCAGCGTTCGCCGACGCCTCCGTCGCGTGTCAACAGCCGCTGGAGCCTAAAACTCGCCGTGCCGCCGCTTCCAAACTCGAGGTCCGCGTGACTGGAGTTTTTGTTTCCTGTTTAATGATCTCTGCACCGACTGATCTTTTTTAATTGCATCCCTTTGGACTCCCCGAACTTTCTGTGCATCCTCCTGTGTGTGGCATAATCACACGCTGCCCTCCCAGATGAAGCCATCATTATCCAGCCGGCGCCGCCGAGGTTGCCTCCGGTCGTACACTCACATGTCCCTGCAGCTTAACTTTCAGTTCTGAATGTCTTGATGTGGGGAAGGTTAACGTCCAGCGTTCCGGCCAGGAACCTAAAGATTTGAAGGGTTTTCCGCCCGCAGTGAAGGACGAAGCGGAGTAAACACGATGGCATTTCTAATGCGCCGTCGCCTTAAAGGTCGGCACTGTTGAGACTTTGCATCCGGCCGGCGGAGTGAATCTGTCAAAGCTCGTACGGAGTCGTAGTGTATGCTGGAGCTCCCAGCTGGTTCACTCTGTCGCAGCCAATGAAACTGCTGATTAAAGCATTGTAAGGTAGGAACCCACAAAGCTCTTTACTGCAGGCTCGTAAGACTGATACAACATCATCAACTAGATCAAACTAGCAAAGGTGTTCAGCTGAATTCAATGGTGATTTTTTTCGTATCAGTTTGATACGAAGTTTCAGGCCATTAATGTGGCATGAAGGCACTGAGGACACCTTCTGATTTCACTGTAGTGCGACTGAAATCTAACGATGCTTCATGTAGATTCAGATCACAGCCGATGATGGATTTAACTGCAGGCTTTTCTATCAGACACATTTAGAGGTGTTTTTTTTTTTTTTTCTCCCGTCTGTCTGGAAGGTTACGTCACACTGTCTGCTGTGAAGACGGAGCGGCGGCCGCCGCTTTCAGCAGCACAAAGGAGAAAAGTTTAGGGAAAATATGTACGGTGAAGTCTGTGGTTCATCTGATTGTTGCATTTGCGTTTTGTGGGTTCCACGCCAAACCCCAGCTGCATTTTGGGTCGGCTGGATGATGAGCGGGCGGCGGATAATATGATAGCCGTCAGATGACTTGTGTCCACACACACACACACACACACACACACACACACACTGTCACACTGTTAGCCAGGGTACAGCAGATTCCTCGAATGTGTGCCGATGGGTTGGATTTGTTTGTGCTTTACTGGAATCAATATCATATTGATTATTGCTTTTGATTATTTGTTTAAGTCATATCATAGATTGTTTTTAGAGCTCAGGTCAATGTTTGCTGTTTAAGTCTTTATGGTTTAGCCGCTTTAGTCATTTTAGCAGCTTTAACTGAAATCTGTTAAATATCATGTCATATAATAAACACGACCAACAGCTTTCATGTGCTTTCTGCTGATCCTCTAGCTTTATGGCGGTGAACTACTTCACGGCATATACAACCTCGACGGAGTAGTATATTTTATTTACTTTATTCATATGACAGACACTTGATATTCCTCTCCGTTTCTCCGCTAATGGCTGTGTTGTCTTTTGTTTTCCACTTGCACGGTTTCTTCTGAAGTGCCTTCCAAGCTCCCCTGCTAGCAATCAGCTCCTTCTTCCAACCTGTAATTTCAACAGATCTTTGGTTAACAGGCTGAGATGGGATTTCTGCTTCAGGCAGCCACCAATGAGGCTCCTTCCAATGCTCCCAGTTCCCCCCCCCCCCTGTGTCCCATTTACTCCTCTAGCCCATTCTCTGTGAGGAATTTAGAATGAAAGAGAAAAAAGTGCATCGCTTTCCTGGATGACTTTCGATAATGAGGTCACTGGAGAAAGAAATCTCTTAGAATATGTTAAAAAAATAAGGAAAAAAATGTTGTCAGTTCTGTTTTGCATCACTTGTGTTCCTTAACTCGACTCTCCTGCACGTGGTTCGAGCGAGCGTCCATGCTGGTGATCCTGCTGAACTGTGTGACGCTGGGCATGTTCCACCCCTGCGAGGACATCAAGTGCGATTCGGACCGGTGCAAGATCCTGCAGGTAAGACTGCTTCCACCGACTTTCATTCTTTGTCTGTTTTTTGTTTTTTGCTTCGAGGGGGCAGGGGCAGGGGTGGGAATATTCTTGCCTCAGTGGAGTTATTCACGTAGCTGACGGGCAGTAATGTATATTAATGTATTTTTTGTACTTTTGTGATACATTAGCTGAACTTTCAGTTTTCTTTTTATTGATTTGATGAATCAACCTTTTTGAGGATGATGGTGTCTTTTTGGCATCTCTACTCCAGTAAAAAAAATAAATAAATAAATAAAATCATCCTGCATACTTGGTGGCTTGCAATAAAAAAAAAGTATGATTTAGATATAAAGGTTTGATTACTTCTTGTCCGTCCATTGAAATTCCAACAACTGAATCAGCAGACAAAACAAGCTGAGAGAGGCTGATGGTGCTTTAGAGTGCTCACAAATAACAGCGTCTATTGAAGCTCCTGACTCTATGTTGATGGAAGTTTTTAAAGAAAATAGGAAACACAGCATGATGGATTTACTTATCGAGATCACTTATATGTTTCTTGAATGAGGCAGACAGCGGTGTTGGATAAACATGGAGCTGTGGTTCAATGAGTGGAAAGCACCAGGCATTACCAACAAAATGAAACAAAGCATTTGATAAAAAAGGAAAAAAAAAAAAGAAATCTCTGAAACTCTGAGTGGAAGCATGTTGTCTGTGAATCTGGACCTTTCATCTGCCTCCGTTTGCCTCGTCTGAGATGGAAAGTAAACAACAACAACAACAAGAACCACACCGCGCGGAGGCGTTTCCATTAATTTGCCGACCTCCTTTAACCCGGCGGCTCCTGATGGAGGAGTCCTGCTGCTCTCGCGGAGTATAGAAAGCATTTTTTTTTTTTTTGTCGGGTGTCGGATGAGGGAGTGAAGCGAGGTGAGCAGATCCGTTATCTCCCGCCGTTCATCTCACCCGCTGAAAGGATAATGTGGCCGCAAAGTGGCTCCAAACAGATAGAATCAGGAGTAAGTCGTCTTATTTTCCCGTCCACTGACTCAAAGAAACTCAGCGGTTTGACTCCGATAGAGTTGTAGTCTGTGCGGGCTGAATAATGTTAGTGTTAGATTGGAGGGGAAGGAAGAGAAAAACCCAGGGAAAAGGAAGGATTGACGTGAAAGGGAAAGGAAGCAAAGGGGAGACGCAACAGAAAGAAGGAAAAAGAAACTGAATGTAACGAAACAAGAGGAAAGTAAGGGTCAGTAACGGAATAAAAATGATTAAATGGGTAAATCCTGGCCCTGATTTACATTACATTTCCAGTGAAAACGCATCGTTTTTCCCTTCATTCGTTTCAAAAGGTTTTTGAAGCAACATTGTTTCAATTGATTTCCGTTTCCACAGAAATGCTGGAAACACTGTGCTTTTCCCGTATGACCATTATTATGTGCTGTTTTTACAGGATTAAACCACCTCTGAGCATGAAGCGACACGGCATTCGTTCTTCTGAATGAATCCTTCCTCATGCACAGTAACTGTTTTTCAAAAAAAGTTGTTTCCCTGGCATTTCCGAGACAGAACATTTTCAAAAAAATTCCACCTTTTGAGCGCTTTTATCATAAATGAACATCCAAAATGCCACAAAAGCTTTCCTTTTTCAATTGAAAGTGTTGTATAATTGGCTCAAAATGGGAAAAAAAATGGGAAGAAAATGCAATGAGGCAGCAGGAAAGAGAAGAAAAAAGACTAAAGGGAAAGGACAGATGCAATGAAAAAGGAAAGGAAAGATAAAGGGAAGATAAAGAAAAGCATGTGGGCGGAAAGAGAAAATAAATCAAAGAAGATGGACGGTTAGAGGTAAGGAAATCAAATCAAAGAATCTGTAAGAAAGAGTCGGGACAAAGTGGAAGTGAAACCGAAAAATGGAACGTGGGTAAAGAAGAAGATAATGGAAGAAAATGCAAAGGAGAAAAGAACCGAAGCAATTTAAGTCTGGCAGACAAAACAAATGTAGTGAAAGAGGAGTTAAAGGGAAAAGACTAAAAACAAGTAGAGCAAAGGAAAGATGAGGACATGAATCCAGCTGAGAGACTGGAGACTACTGAAAGAAAGGAAATGAAGGATTAAAAAAAAAAAGGAGGGATGAAATTTAGAAACAAGTGTCAGGAAAGAACAGAAAAAAGGGGAAAAGAGACAGAAAAGTGTGAAATAACAAATATGAAGTCAACGGAATGGAAGAAGAAGAAAGATAATGGGATACAACAGAAAAACTGGGAATGGAAGAGAGAACTAAAGGTCAGAAAAGAGGAGGAATGAATGGAAGAAAAGGAGTAAATGGGGCAGACGGAGCAGAGAAGACAGCAGGAAGAGAAAGAAACAGAAGACAGTGGATGACCTGAAAGAGGAGGAGGGTGAGGACGGGTGCCGGAGCAGAAGATGACAGGAGATTGAAGAGAAGACGATGAGTGGAAGAGAAGCAGAAGGAGTGAAGGTTCAGCCCCCCCCCCCCCCCCCCCCCCCCCCCCCACCCCCAGCTCCAGGATAAAGGAAGTAATTGAATTCGCTGGGTCTCCTCTCCGGATCGCGGCCGCCCGGAGGTTTGCTCTTATTAATTCCTCGCTTCTTCCATTTCCATCTCCTCCTATCATGTGAGGAGATGTAGAAAGCTGGCGACCCACGATGCTTTGATCCGCTCCGAGACGTACGGACGCTCCGCTTTCCTTCGCGCCTCACGCCTGTTTACTCGATCGCGTTTCCTCGTTCCCGACACACTGCTGCCGCCGCCCCACTTCATCCTCCTCTTTTCCTAACCCCAGGCTGGGTTTGACATCCTCCTGAAGTAAAGATGAGCTTCATACACCATGTTTAGAGCGAGAAACTCGCCAGTTGTTGAATTATGTCTAATATTACCTTCTTCAAAAGGCTGCAGCTTGATTTTTTTTTAATCTTTCTTATCCTTGGAGGGATTTAAAATGACTCAAACAATTAGCATGTTAAACAATTCTGTGATGGAAACACTGGAATGAACTAGAAATGTGAGAATGTGGGAATACTGGGGAAAAACATGAACTGATAAGAAGCCATTAAATCATTTGATTTGATCTTTTTTTTATATTTTTTTGTAGCAGAAATGATGAACTTGCCTCCGAGTCTAATTTATTCCGCTGCCATGTTTGATAAATCGTTCAGGTTTAAACCAGAGCAGAGCAGGTTTGGTGTCTGATTGGCCTCCGATATTCAGCATGGCTGTTTTCAACAGGGATTTAACGGCATGTCTTTTTCAAGGTTTCTCCACGAGACACATGAAGTATTTTTCCTTAAAAGTTACGCTTTTCCGCCTCTGGAGTCTTTCAGATCCTCCCACTCTTTTCCTTTCACTTAAAGATGACAAAAACAAAACAAAAAAAAAGCTGACAAGCGAAAAACAAGCGGTGGAGCGTATGCAGAAGCTTTTATAAACTGTATATGAAAAAAAATCCTGTCAAATGTAATACGTTGCTGAAAAGAGATGAGATAAATCCCGGTCCTGTGATCTTAATAATCAACTCAACTCTATCTAAACCTTCCAGAGTTGACAGCTTTTGCTACCACGTAGTGCCAGATGGTCCCACAGTACATAGAAAAAACTCTCAGCAGCTGAACAAATGAAGGTTAAAGAAAGGCCAAAGATATCTGTCACGTTTGCTACCTTCAAAAAAAATGAAGTGACTTTAAAGTAGTTTTAAGATGCAAAAGGTTTTTAGTTACTTTGTTTTTGATGCTCCCAGAATCCCTGCGT
The DNA here is from genome assembly GCF_902148845.1 of Salarias fasciatus. Taxonomy (NCBI): domain Eukaryota; kingdom Metazoa; phylum Chordata; class Actinopteri; order Blenniiformes; family Blenniidae; genus Salarias; species Salarias fasciatus. The sequence continues at coordinate 7,169,463 of NC_043752.1, read as the reverse complement.
GACGTCTTGGATTGTCTGCACAAATTACCTCGAAAACTAAGGTGTTTTACTGAATCGAAGGCGTCTCTTCAGGCTTTCCCTCCCGTTTGTAGCTTTAGTTCCTTCGGACTTTATTGGACTCCTCATAATTGGATATAAGTCACCAGTAAATTGCAGTCATGCTCATGCACACGCAAACGTGATTAAAAAAAACATCCCAAAAAAAACTTGGCATTGGTTAGGAGAGTTTTAATTTGCTAATATGATGATTCCATCATAGCTTCTTCATCACTGCATTAATTTTTTTTTTTATAAATCTTTTCTGAGAAAACTCAGCCTGTCCTGCATTTCACCTTAAAGATGACCTTTCTTTCTCCTTCGATGGAGAGCTGCTCAGATGGTCGTCCGTCTTCTTGAAACAGCATCAATTTCTAAATGAAATATGGAAGCAAACATCCAAGCCAATAAAAACCATTGGAATTCCTTCCGGTGCCGCATTAAAGCACTTGTGCTTCATAGTTACATGTGTCAGAGCCTTAGCGCTCAGATCGGGGTTGTACTTAAGGCAGCCAAGCTTGCAGGAGGACTAATGAGGGGGCTTAGCCAGGCGTCTCTGTGACTTTGCGCTCGGATGCAGGCTAAACGAGCGCTCATCTACTGACACAGCTAATGTCTGCTTTAATGATCACAGGCCTCAGTTGTAGCTCCGGGGCCAGAAAAATGATGTCCCCTATTCGTTGTGTCAGCCGCTGAAAGGTTGGCTTTATTTACAGTTTGTTTTATTGAGGCTTGAAGGTCAGTTTGGGGCCATTTGTTCTCAGCCTCATCAGTACGTGGATGAACGCTGTCAATATTCTACTGATGGCATTTTATCTTTAACTTCATCAGGCTCCACTTGTTACCACCAGTAGTGCTGTGTGTGCGTTTGTGTGTAGAGTTCGAACTGTTGATTTGATATTCCTGCTTTTTTCTTTTCTTTTTTAATTTTATTTCTCAACCGTTTTCTGACACTCCCTCCCTGGTAAACAAACCTGAACTGACTTGATGCGTATCGGAGAGCAACATCAGAGGGAACTTCCTCTCAAAGCGAGAAGTAAGATCCCACCAAAGCAGCCGTTTCAAAGAAATGTCAAACTGTGTCTGCAGCAGCTCCAGTGTTCATGATTGTGCTCTTTTCATCCCCGGAGGATGGATTTAAATGCTAACCCCCGCCTCCCATCGACCCCGACCACCACCCACAGCTGCTGTTTAAACCACTGCTAACACAATGCGAGCGCTGGATTACAAATGCAAAAAAAGTGGCGTGTTAGGAGATGGCAGCCCACAGTTTGGAGTCTCTGAGCTTTACTGCTGATTTGTACCTTCTTGACGAAAAGAGAAAAGTCTTCCTTTAAACATGTGAATAGCAGTGATTGAGCTGAATGACTCCCCTGTACAGTATTACCTCCTTCCACCTGTGACGAGCGGACCTCAGCTGAATGGTAGATTGCCTTTGGCTTGCCTCATTGTCCTCGCCGTGCAGCGGGACGCGCGGCCCGCCCACCTGCGTCCGGGCTCCGCACGTGTTCATGGTGAAAATAGCTGACCTCGGCGATAACCGCGTTCACAGATGTGACAGGAGGAATTAGCATACAGAGTGCCTGAGGTTTATTTTTGGGGAGGAGTGTTTTCGCAGAATTGCCGGAGCTTGTTTCTTGTTTCAGCCAAAAATCGAAAAGAATATTCAAACACACACACACACACACACACGCACACGCACACTCCATACATGTTTGGACTCCCCATCCGTGCCTGTCGGTACTGGCGCCCTTCAGTAGGTGCCGGCAGAAACGCGGCAGTCTTTTGGACGGCGTTCAGGCTTTGTTATCTTACTTCGGAGAGGCATTTCTGTTTGTTGGCTTCGCATGAAACCGTTCTGCTTTGACTTTGGTATTCAAATGGTGTTTCATGCCACTGTAAAGACTGAGGAGATTTAAGTCGGTGAAAAGTGTGGGATTCCTCCGGCGTTTGGCTCTTTGATGGGCCTTTCCTGCAAATACAGACAGTGATGCTCTGCCTTCGCTGCCAGAAGCGTTACCGATGCATAAATCTTCAGTTTGCTGTGAGTTTTAACTGTAAAAGGTGCCACAGATGAACAGATAAAGGAGACAGTGACCAGATGTAGCAGCAGTGGAGGAGATGGAACTAAATACAGACACTCATATCACTTTTTTGTCTTTTTTATAGTATTTTTATTTCTTTTCAGTCTGCAATTTCCCTCATACCACCACAATTTAACTGTATTTATAGCTAATACATTTATTATTTTGCAAATATTTCACATTTTGTTTAGGATTGTGTCATTTTTACAGACTTTATTTAAAAAAAAAAAACAATAATAAAAAGCCGAGTTCAGTTCCGTCAATGCTGTACGTGACCACAAATACTCAGTTCTCTTTCCATCCTCTGAGCAATTCAGGAGTGTGTCTGCTTGACTTGACATTTTGAATTAGAGACAGAGACAGATCTAATTTAATTTACGTGTGAGATTTATGCAAGTGCGTGACAGCTGAAACAGTCATTATTATTCACTCAGCTTTTGTAATAGCAGTGCGACAGGTGATTATATTGCGGTCGAATCACAACTGGCGGATTAATTCTTGAACGCTTGTCTGGTTGTGTGATTTATGTGGTGTTGATAGTTTATCCAGTGACAGTGACTTCAAACTCTATGGGAGCATAAAGTGAGTGATATAAAAACTGCCAAGGTATTCCAAGTAATGTGATATAAAAACTGCCAAGGTATTCCAAGTAATGAGAGAAATGTGACTGTAAAATTGATTCGATCGCCAAAAACTGACCAGCTGCTTTCACACGAGAACATTTCAAGTAAAAACATTGGTTTTCCGACAAAGCAAGCTTGAGATAAGGAATTATGATGTTTTTTTTTACTTGTGTCAAATAAACACATAGATCAAGCATAAAGACAAGGACACAACTGGCAACCGCAACTTCAGGGTCTCGCTCGCAGTTTTGTGCTTCGCATCTGTGAACAGGATGTTTGCAGGGCTGTCCGATCGTTGCGTGAAGCTCTGGTTAAGGCGCCCGCTGCTGCTGAGGTCGGCCCTGACAGCCTTGCACCTCGACTCGTAACTCCTAATTACTCACACGCCTAAGGAGCGGCGAGCGATCGGCGTGGAGCCATCGGGGAGTGTTTAAAGTGCACTCAGCGACGGCGATCAAGCGCGCTTGGAACATAAAGGCCCGGTTCGGCGAGGTGACGAGAAGGCGTGCGATGCTGGCACTCGCTCGACGTGTTGATGATGGCACGCAGAGCAGATCGCTGCGCGCGCCGACGTCTCTCTGGCGGACACGTGTGTTTACCCTTGTTCTCAGGCAATGCGAGAAGCAACATAGGCAAATACACACACACACACACATACACTCACATCAGCTTGTGTCACTCTTTAGCCAAATTTCACACCAGAAATCGTGTCATAAAGATCTCACAAAAAACTTTATAGTTGTTCTAAAGAGGCACATGAAAAAAAAAAGACACCTTCCTTACACAAACTCACAACAAAAAACACACAATCTCATGATATGGGAGCTATAAGACGGCCCCACGAAACAGACGGAACCGGTGGGGGAGAGAGATAAGAAGAGCAGCGAGATGAGGAAGAACGCCGGTCGCTCACATCCGAGTGAGGAGAGGAATCCCGTCCAGATGTTTCAGTGGGTGTACAAGATAAGAAAGACATAATTCCCCCAAAAAGATGAGTTCTCGTGTCTGGGGTGGATCGACGGTTAGATGCACACGCTGCCGTGTCGTGTTTCATTGTCATTAGTATTCTCACTGATCAGGGTTGTGTCAAAAGTGAAGGTCTTATCTATACTTATTGAGAGCATCAGTCTCGAAAAACAACAACATATGTTGATGAAATGTTTAGTGTCACTCATGAGTGAACTTTTTAGTTTTTAATATCACAGCGACAGATTGATGCAGGAGCTAATATGGCTTTGTGTGGAATCAGTACAGAACTGATGCTCTCCTTGGGTGGTTTTGTTGTTAAAATATCATCTCTAATTTAAAGGTTAAAACCACCTGGACCAGATGAACTGATTACATTTAAATAGTCAAAGGTTAAGGCCTCATTAGTTTCATGTCTTCTTAATGTTATAGATTCAGAGGAATGTAGGAATGTCAATCATCCATTCATTCCAATTTAACATCAAGTTTGTTGCGTACATGTGGAAGCCAAATGTTGCAATTTCTTGTTCCAGAAAGGGTGAATGAATGTGTATTTATTGAGGACACACTATAGATATTCAGAAATCCACATGAATTTGTTCAAACATCATTTGTATGCTAATTTTTCAATGATAACTTGGAGATATTTTTTTGTTAAAAGGTAACGCTCACCCGGACCTGATAAACTGACTGTGAGTTGAATAATGAAACCTTCAGGTTTCACCCAGGAGGTAAAATAGTCAGAGCTTTACTGACTTCATGAAACATTTACTTATTAAATACTGTAAAATGTGATGAAGCTCACCTGGACCTCTTCTAAACCGGGAAAAAAAGATTAATCTACGTTGGTTCTACGCTTCCAAAAAGGGAAAGTTGTGTGATTCCTCACCAAATCTCGAAATGATGTTATTGCTGTTGCCTCAAATAAGTCTTGAATTCCACTCCATGCATTCCTTATCCTAATATATATGCATTGCATTTTATTTATTTATCCCTGTATCTGGGCAGACATTAGTGTGTGCCGGAGCTTTGCTGGTTAGAGGCGTATAACTGCAATGCACCATTTCTGTCTCTTCAATGGCACAAAAGGTTTTAAGAAAAACATGAACACTGAAAACAGGCTCATCTCTCAGACAACTAATGTAGGCAAGGCAAAGAGCCTGTGATGTGAGCATTTGGGTTTGTGTAATATGTTTGCATTTTGTTAATTAATTGTTGCTTGATAGCAATTAATCTCGTGCCCGCCGTTCGTGGAATGAAGCTTTTACAGCCGCCGTCATAAACAGGTTTACAGTGCTGTCTGGTGCACAGGAAGTAAAAGCATTCCCATATCTGGCAGCAGCAACACCGGCTTGTTTGGAATAAATATAGAAGGATAAGGAGCGTTACCTGCCGCCTACATAAAACCAGAAGACAAAGACTTTACAGTGAAGCCAGCACTGTTTTATTGGCAGATGATCTCTGCGAGATGCAGCACAATAACAAGAGAACACAATGAGGAATACACACAAAAACCTGAATGAAAGCTGTTTTTTTTTTCCGAGTTTATTATGTGGCCATCAAGCACAGTGAATATTGCATAACTGCAGTATTTCTGATCTTATTCCCAGCTTAGTTGAACCTCAGCAGTTTTCCCTTCTTTTGCACACTCACCCTACGAACCGCTTTAGAAGGGTCTGACTCACCACGCGTTCCCCCGCTGTCGTTTGTTGGCCCATTTCACACTTGTGCGACTGTCACGCCGAATGAAGGCAGATTTTGCGCGGCTTGTCTGAACAGGGATTAAACGGAATGATTTAATGAACTTTTCAGCTATTATTTTTTCATCGCATGAAAATCTTTTGGCCTGAAAAAGACTCTCAGATCTATAGAATCACACATTTTCATTTCAGTCAATACCCCAGCTTTCAGAGGTTTCCTTCTTCAGCTGTGCCGTGGTTCCTACACAGGCTTTGCTGTCTGTTTGGCCATCAAATCTAATCCTGTTTCATCCGGATCATGCAACATGTTTCACGCTCCACTGATGTGAGACACAACTTTCGGGGAATCAATATCCCCATTCCAGGGCCCGTGTTGCTGTTTGCTGCTCCCCTGGTACGCTCCGGTGGGACGGCCTCGGGCCAACATGTCAGTTGACTTTGATGAAATCCAAGTCCTGGCTTTATGTAAAGTAGGATCATGTGTTTGGATCAAGAGCGTGAGGGATTGTTGTGGTGGTTGACATTTGCTCTGTCGATTTATTCCACTACATGAATGATTTATTTTCGCCCATGAAAGCAAAAATCCCATGTTGTGTATGGATGCAAGGCTGATCGACCAAAGTAGTAAATCCACCTGTTTAATGGCGTGTTGGCCCCTGAAGGTGTCCTGTGATACCAAATAGCATTATGTTGATGAAAGACCCTTTGAGCTTTTCAAACTGGATGATGGGTGGTGTTGTGAATTGGATTTCGATGCTGAACACATAAATGTTATAACTGATTAGCAAGTACAATCAAGCCAATAAGGCTCTGTTTTTCTTTATCTGTTCAGAAGGACATGGTCAGGGTTGATTGACGGTTCCACATGTGGAGTTCCAGGTATGGACTCCCGGTTTGATTCCAGTAATTTCTAAAATTTCCCCCTCGTCCGAACCGACTGTGGAAAGAGTTCAATCACAGAGTGAAGTATTTCTTCCACTTTAGAAAAGTGACTGTTTTATTGAGTTTTCTTCTTCCAGCTGCCTTGAATAGGTAACAGCCATTCCAGACTGGTGTGGAGCCAAAAGGCAGCTTTGTTTCAGAGACGCCCGGCTCTTGTCATTGATTTATCTGCCTCCTTAAAGCACATTCAGATCAACAAAGAGGGACCGCCGGTAGCTGTAGGGTATTTTTGAGATTAGAAGCTAATAGCAAACAGCTCGAGTTCTCAAAAGAAAAACTTTAATTTCGCTTAGTTCACTTAAGTTCATTATGCCTTTAGTTTGTTTATAGGTATTTTCTCTTTTCTTCCTTTGAGGCATGTAGGTTTTTGCAGCATACCTTTGACATGTTTCAGCTGGATTCCCCCGTCGTGTCGCCTTTGGCGAGTCGGTCATGCCTCCTGTTGTGACCTGTCTCGTGTTATTCCAGGGCCTCATTGACCACTGTAACACCGACTCTGATTGTGCCTTTTTCTCATGATCAACGCTCAAGTGACCTCCGCTGTTGTCAAATCAGAGCGATTGTGTGCTTCCTTCTTTGTCTTTGTAAAAACGAACTCTATTCAACACGGCGCTCTCTGGTGGATCGAATGCCAAATTATCATTCCAGCACATTGGACACATGAAAGTAGAAAAGATTTTAAGCTCACTGAAGCACACATATGCACGAGTGAGCCTTTACTCCCGTCACTTCTCATTGTTTCCAATGTTGTGGCAGATCGGTTCGCATGTATACCTCTACGTGACAGTTGAAGCATTACCCCCATCACTCACCGTCCCAAGTGACTTTTTCACATCGTGATCTCGGCAGGCACGCAGGCTTTAGTTAATGCAAAATAGATGAGTAATTACTCCCCAGCAGAGACTAGAAAAATGGCTGCTTCTCAAACTAAAAAGAGCAGAGCTGGAATGATGGAGTGACAGAGGGGAGAGCAATGCAGTCATTTAAGACTCAGCATGGCGGTAAACATCTCCGCTATTCTCCATTTCGCACAACGCTTGTTTTCTTCCAGTTATGCGTCTTTGGCTGGAACATCTGTCAATAGTTCAGCTTCCTTGTTATTTTTTTTCCAACAGCCTGTTGTTGCTCTGCGATCTGTCATGCATGGAACGTTGTGGAAAATAAAAATCGGACGACTCAGAAGGAGCAGAAGAGGGCCTCGGCAGCCGCGTAGTCCTTCACACCTGTTTTGTATGGACGTCTTTTTCAATTACTTTCCTAATTTAATCTTCAGGCTTGAAATATGCCGTTTGTAAATCATATGAAGTCTGCCTGGATGGAAATTCGAATCTCATTAGATCCACTCCAAATGTTGTATGTTTTCACAGATCAATCTGGTTTTCCAAGTTTGGGTGAAAGTTGTTTTCAGATGCTGCTGTTGGTTGAAGCAATTATCCATGTGTACATTACTGTGGGAAATGTGGGGAACCGGCCTGCCAGATAAACAAATCACTTTCTTCTGTCAGCCAAACTTCTGCACCTGCTTCGAATGGGAGACATCACTGGTTGTTATTGTTCTCATAGTGGTTTTAAAGCCAACATCCACCTCCGACTGGACTGAACTGGCAGCTCTCAACCGTATCCTGCATATCACCTTTTGGAATCGATCCCCCAGCTGACCCCACTTTGTTGGTTTGAAGACAATGACAATATTTGGTGCATCATTGCCAGTGTTGTCCAAATATTGTATTTTTCTCTAAAACTCATGATACAATTGTATTAATAGAAAAAAAAACAATGGGCTTCCGATGTCAAAGTTCTCCACTCGGTGTTCAGTTTTTCTGCCTTGCTTTTTCTTGAAGAAACACAAACATTATCAACCATCATAAGCCTTTTTATTTCCCCCATTCGGGACACATACCATTGAAAACAATCACTCGATCACACCATTACACCACTAACATGAGCAATGAATAACACCAATATAATAAACTATATACCAGGGAGCCTTTATGGAATTGTTTAGGTTGGAACACATACTGATGAATAGTTAGTGTATTATTCCATTTTAGCTGGTTTAACGTCTTCTTTAGCCATTTTTATTAAATTTACAGTCACTGTATTCTCTACTTTAATCAATTAGCTTTTTTCCCAAGGCATTTAGAGTTGATCAATGAGGAATTTTGACAATTTCTCTTATCTTTTCTCATCAATTATTTTGGCTTTTTAAGAACAATAATTTAAGTAATGTTTTGCTCCCTTTTTTTTTTTTTTTTAGCTGTTTCACCTACTGAAGATGTAGTTCTTTAACTCTCTATAACCATCTCAAGCAATATTCACTGTTTTAGAGCATTCATGAAATAGTTTTCTTGCAGTTTATTTTTTTTCTTCCTATAATTGGAACATACTGTCAACTCTCTTATCCTACATCTGCTAATGTCAAGCACTCTGAATTTTATTGTTGCTGAACAAATAACGCTGCCTTGCCGACAGGAACCTGAGGCTAAGAGACCACGTTGGGGCTCGGATGTTTTCCGATTCAAACAATTGCAGCGTTAAAATGCGTCATGTTGATATGATGAAAATTTGGATCCAGCATTCAGACAGGTCGGATTAAATTTAGATCAAACTAGTGTTTTTTTTTGTTTTGCCTCACTAAACAAGCCGCTCTGAGGCTCTTCTGCCTCTTTGGAGTCAGTGAACGGCGTGTAAAACATCTGGAGTGCTGTATGGTCAGTATTAGGGAATTAACCCCGGGCAGCTGGTTGCTCCACAAACCGACTGTCTGCTGCGTTTGTCCTTCCTGGAAACGGCGGCACACACCCGCCATGTGTCGAGGAGCATCTCTGAAGCTTTCCTTCCTTTCCTGGCTACACACTACATTACAGGGATGCAAAGTCTGAGTTGGAAACACACTCTCAGACGCACACACTCCCGTGTGAACCCCCCTCCTGTTTCACTTACAGTGAACTACAGAGCAGAGACAGGCTAGCTTCTTCTTAAGCTAACAGGATTTGATGTATTTATACATCTGTGTGTTGATGTTGGAGTGACTCATCTGTCAGTGGGTGTCCTGTGCCTTCATCTCCTTCCAAAATTTTCCCTTTTTACTTTGAGTAGCATTCTTTTCCCGCCTCAACTCCCAAGTCCTCCACTTCATTTATTTATTGATTATTTTTTTAAATATTTTAGGAATTGAGGTTATCTTCTCTTTAATTCCCTCCAACTCCTGTTCTCGTTCTTTGCCCTTGTTTTGTTTCTTCTTCCTTTCCGGGTGTCTGATAATGACTTGGACAGCTTCTGCAGACAGACAGTAATGAGGGCAGGAACCGTTATTAGTGCAGGGAGCACTTTGTTCCAGGTTATTCCATTATAAGCTCTGAATTTCCAGCCGTTTGAACCTTCAATTTCTTTTCTTAAGACAGCAAGGTGGCAAAAACCGCCATTAGGTTTGAGGTCACAACGTCTGCCGGCCTGAAACGTCCCGGAGCAACACCCGCCGATTAGGAGCCGTTATCTTTCATCTTTCCTCATCAACCGCAGGGAGTCTGACCTCCTGACAACGGGGCGAAGAGAAAAGAGGATTCCTCCGCAGGAATTAATAAAATATCACAGTGCTGGCAACGGTTCTCAGTGGGTTATTTTTAAACCTTGAATATGTTGTATGACTAATACGAGACCCTCGGCCTGGTGTTGGTTCCTACAATAACAAGAAAGTACAATGAAGTGGAATACTTTTTTTCTGTTTTGAGCTGGGATTGTGTTCAGTCGCTATAACTTTGTGATATATTTTAATACATTTCTCTGCAGACACTCTCCTACTTTATGGTTTTAATCGCCTCCCTTACACATTCAACGATTTCAGAAGTAAAACTTTGTTTCAATGCATTTATTCATAGTTTTACCATCCAATTATTTCTATTCAGATTTCGTCTGGAAAATGATTGGTGAGTTGAAGAACTACTGAACGGGTCGATGATCCAGATGCTGATTGACGACCAGGATTAATTATGAATCAGTTCATGATGTGGAGGCTAACTGACAACCAGAGTCAGTTTTGACAAGATACCCAATTAGTTCAGGATTCAGACTTCCAGCGAGAATTCACTACTGGCATGTTGGATTTGAGCAGGATTAGTGTAGCCGAGAGTAAACACACAAAAACACACTGTTCATAAACAACATCCAAAAGAATAATATGAAGGAAGTGAAGGACTGATTTTGTCTTTATAATTGTGTTTCACTACTTATGTCTTTTATCATTTGTGGTGATTTTATTTCAACTTCATACTTTGTCACAAAATTGACACGGAAAGTTTCTTGAATTGACCTCATGGCCTCATTGATTGTAATATCATTAAACTAATCGTATTTTCTGTGTTCGTCTCTTCCCAGGACTTCGATGACTTCATTTTTGCGTTCTTTGCCATTGAGATGGTGATCAAGATGGTGGCTCTGGGGATTTTTGGAAAGAAGTGTTATCTCGGAGACACGTGGAACCGCCTGGACTTCTTCATAGTACTGGCCGGGTGAGTTGCTGCACTCAGAAAACACAGCCTTTACATGGAAACGCACAGTCTCGCATGCATTACATTTCAGGAGATCAGAGAGGGCGGATGTTGACCGATTTACAAAACAAGGACGGAATCTTGAGAATGCAATCGATATGTTTTACCAGATGATAAGAAGCTGCAACATTAGATATAAAGCATGAATTCGGTGGAGAGCGCTCCCTAAGTAACATCCTGGCGTTTGCTGGTGGGCTTCATTGAATTTGCTTTTGACACACTTCACCCTCACTGCCCTGAAAATGCATTTTAGCTGGAAATTAGTAGCGCGTACCCTCTTAAGTGCTCCGAATCTTATCAACGTGAATCCAGAGCGTGAGATTAGGCTTTTTTTTTTTTTTTTTTCTGGTAAGCACTACACATTGGAGAGCTTCCTGTTTGCAGAAAGACTTAAACTCCACACGCACAGTGTTTGCATGCAGTGGTGTTGCAGGCTTTCCAGTGGCACACACACACACACACAGACTAAGAAATTTGATTACACATGTTGCAGCACACTGCCTGCTGATTTTCGCTCTGACATTTTCATCACACTATGCTCCCCGCTGGTGTTTTATGCCATCCCTCTGCCATGGCTTCTGTTGTCCAGCAGTGGGAGCGGTGCACGTTTCCCCCTCCGTGTGTTTTGCTGTGCGCGCACATGTGCAAGTGTGTCCTTCAGCAGCGGGCAAACACATAGAAACACGCCTGCGTATCAACATTTAAAGAGAGGTCAGCTACCCTTTTTCAAAAACTTCCAGTTTTCTTCTGTCCCTCCGAAACTTTCAGCATCACAGGTGGTCAAAGCTGCTTCCTGTTTGGTCGTTCCGACTCAGGGAGCAGCTGATCCAGAAGGAACTTGGTGGGAAACTTCTCAATGTCTGACACTCGGGGTCTTATCTGCCCAGCGATTAGACGGTCGATAAAAGGAGCTTAAGCTACAGAAACGTATCTGTAGGGCACATACTGCAGCAGGACAGCACACCGCCAACAGCCAGCGCCTCAGGAAAAACCGCCAAAATGGCCGTATGTGGGGGGAAAAAAATCAATAATATCATATAATATTCTCCATATAGAAAAATAGGTTTATGAAACTCTGGATTGATCTGATGATTACCAATTTTAAGAGAGTCAAACAGCAAATTTAATGTTTAATGTTGGCAGAACCTAAAAACTATGGACGTCCCAGATCAGAGGTATCAAACATAAGACCTGTGGGCCGAAGCTGGCCTGCAAGAGGCTGCAATCCAGTCGATCAGTGATTGTATGGCTTTATGTGGACATTTTCATTGTATATGCTCTCTGCCACAGCAAAAAAACTGTCAAATTTGAAGGATATTATGGTACATTTTTAGTGGTCTGGTCCACTCACGATGACATTGGGCTGTAAGTGACCCCTGAACTAAAATATTTGCTACTCCTGCCTGACAGCATTGATCATTAAACCGCATCAGTCGTCCACTGACTTACTCAAGAAAGTTCATAAATAGATCGTACGTGAAATTGATCTGTTATCTTATATTTCAAAGTAGAATATAGTATAGAATATCATCAACAATAAGATTTATTTATTTTTTTTGTATTTCTATATCCATTCATCTCTACATCAGTCCTGCTGTGGTTTGCTGATACACTTAGTCCATACGTACCTCAGCTTCAATAAGATGACTATTTTTTTGAAGAGACTGAACACTTCCATTCGTGTTAGCCTGCTGTGTGTAAGTGTGAACGATTGAAATACAGTAATTATTCCCAGCTTGCTGTATTTATGAGACAAAAAGATAATGTGTCACTTATAGCAGAGTTGGGGTTACGGTTATGAACAGTGTGGCATAAAAGATCTTTCAGGAAGAGGCCATAACTGATTCATTGAGTGTCCAGTTTTGGGCATAGCGGTGTTTTAAAACGTAATGTTATACTTTATGATTTGTTAAATGTAGTGCTGTCAGTTTTAATCGCATTGATCACAATTTAATCGCATTGATCGCAATTAATCGTGATTAATTCATGGAGAACTGTCAACAATTAACTTTTTTAAAGTTGAGATTAATTGCAATGAAGAATCTAATCCTCATAAATCAGTCCCAATGTCAGGAAAAAACACTATTATCCTCTAGTTCTTTTCTTTGACCCAATTGGCAGACCTCAATGGATTAATCGCGATTAAAATTGACAGCACTAGCTAAATGCATTTTCATCAAATATTGTTTTTTTTCCAGAATTATTTCATTTATTTCTCTCCAGAGTGGTGCCACCTTCGGTTGACTCTTAACACATTACCAATGAGTTTTGCACGTCAGTATGACGGCTCTAGAAACATTCCTCCACTGTACTGAAAAAAAAAAAACCCCACTGGTGGTTCTATGTTTTTGTGTTTTCATGAGTTATTTCTGAACACACACACACACAAACACAAACAAAAAAACAGAAAAACCCTCATCTGTACAGAGAGCCTCCAGACATACGGAGACAATGGTAACCAGGGTAACGGCTGCTTGTTCGAGCATTTGATACATCCTGGCAACAGTTGTTAAGTCTGTGGAGGAAGGCGCTTGATGAACTGTTTGTTTCTCTCCGAGACGATAATTACAGCTAAGCTGCTTTTTCAGCAGGTCTGAGCTCTCTCTCTCTCTCTCTCTCTCTCTCTCTCTCTCTCTCTCTCTCTCTCTCTCTCTCTCTCTCTCTCTCTCTCTCTCTCTCTCTCTGTCCCTCCTAATCACCTGGCTGTCAGGAGGGAGTGATGGAGCGACGGCAGGTGGATGCTGCTTGAGCAGCAGAGTGGTGTTCAGGGCACAGAGAGCTCAGGATGGATGTTTGGCAGCATTTATATCATCAAAGCAAAATCAGCTGATAAGAGCGTCCAACTCAGACCAAAACCAGCGATTTATTTGTAACGACTCTTGAAGAATGTCATTTTAATGCGACTGAAACATTTTTTCACAGTATCACAGAGTCTGTTTTCCACGTTCCACCGCTAATGCTCCACACCCTGAGATGACTCCTGTTGGGATTGGCCCTTTTCCTGGTGATTAATTTGTCTGTTCACTAAACAAACACTTTAATTAAAACTGGATGGCTTGTCCAGAAGAAGGTCAGTCGGAGTCGGAGTTCGCCACTGTGTATTCAAACTTAACATAGTTCATTAACTTTATGAAGCTTTTACCTTCAGTGAAAGCAGGACGACTGAGATTACAGCATCTCGGGATAAATAATAACAAATTGGGCGCTGCAAGCAGCTGCAGCAGCCACAAGTTTATGTGGTCGTGCATGACGGCTGCCGCACTGCTTTGCAAGAACTTTTGGACAATAATTGCTCACTGGAACTACAAGAACTTGCAATGCAGTTTGCGTTGTTACAGAACATTTCTGCATTACTTCCCAACAGTTGCATTACCTTGCAAACCCCTTTTTATCTTGTCTCCCCTTCTGTAACCTCTGCAATAGAATGTCTACATTAAGAACTTATTCACTATTTATCAGCAATATCTGCATTAAGTCACAACTTGTAGCAATATGAGTTATAGGCCAAAATAACTATCTAGTTGGAAAACTATCTAGTTATTTTCTTCAGCCCAGCATTATGAAGGTTTTATTTTTTCCTTTGATGTGTGCACTGCTTTGCAATAACTTACACTTTTCATTAACTTACCGACTCTGTGACTCTTTTCGATTTAATATTTTACCTACTTTACCTTTTATTAGTCTTGGTCTTGACTCATTCTCACCTTTGCTGTATCCGCTGTGCTGCAGCAGCTTTCATTTCACCTCACAATCAGGCCGGTGTTGCTTCTCAGTGTTGAATTTTAATGTTGTTGTTCAACCTGACAACAACTGAGTGTATTTTACCATAATTTTACACAAACTACATCAAGTTGTTTTGATGGCTTACACACAAACAGTGGAAATTGTTTCCACAGTGTTGTCTCTGTAATGACTGAGGTCCAGTCCACCTCTAATATCACTTCCTGCTTTCCGATTACTGATAATGGGCGGGGGGGGGGGGGGTTGGATCTTTCCCTCCCGCTCCCCGATGTATTGGACAGATTAAAATGGTGTCGGAGCGACGGCTGACATAACGAGGCTGATTCAGCCGGGCTGCCGCCGTCCAGGCTGGGGGGGCAAATCTGCAGGTTCGAGGGGGAAACGTTATTTGTGGCTGATTGAAAACAAACTAACTTGCATTTCAGTCCTCATCTTGAGATTAAATGAGCTGTTAAGAGACTGTTTTCATTTATTTATGAATTTTCTCATCGACTGATGCAGCGGAGCCCCGATCGATGAGCGAGGGAGCCTAAGTAGCAGAGTGCAGCAGCGCTCGCCGTATCAGACAGGCTATCCTATCCACGGCGCATCAATCCGGCTTTACTCTGCGGCCGTGATTCTTCCCAGAGAGAGGCGGGAGGGGACGAGGAGGCGGGGTAATAGATTAGCAGAGCAAGGCATGGGATGGAGGAGGTCGATTACCTCATTGGGCTCATTTAGGTTTTTAATCTGCTCCAATGTTTGTGAAGAGACGGCGCAGCTGAAAATCCCGATATTGGTTGTTTAGGTCAGGATTAATAAATAACATTTACCTCAAACATCGATATCAATGTCTTGGAATCATTTATTCACATTGTCATCTATAAATAGTGTGTACGCAGCTCCTATTAAGTATGTTTCTTGAGATTAACCACCTCATGTGAGCATTTATTCTGCCTTTTGAGATAATGACCTGTAATTATCCACTGCAGTACGCTTCTGTAATCGCTGCCATCATACCGCGTGCAAGTGCAACATGTGATCACCGCCTTTATCCAACAGGCTAATCTGTCATTTTTCACCTTCAGCACAACAATAATTACACCTCATTTCTGTCCTTGAAGTCATGTCCCGAGAGAATTGTTATATTTTCAAGTCGGTCGAGAAGAAGTTAATCACTTTTGTCCACTCTTTTAAATAAATCTTTACTTTATGAAAATCAACTCTATTGGAACAAGAGGACTCTTTATCAGCCCTGAATGACCTCCCTCTGGGTAGAGTTCAGTCTCTTCAGACACAAACTATGTGTAGGGCGTTCCCGACTCATCGCAGCACCTGAAGTGATTTCCACACAGTTCTCATGTTTCCGCCTGGAACAGCTCAAAGTTTCACTAGAACAATGGAACCTGGGTAATTTGTCTGTAGTTATGATGTCTATGGTTGATAAATGGTCAGAAGACCATAACCCACCTGTTAAAAATGTACTTTAGTGTTTACTGGAAGTCAGTTTCATGCAGTTCTGACTTGGCAGGATGGACTATAAGCAAACAAATGCTTTAGTTTAAAGGGATACTTCGACATTTTGGCAAATTGGCCCATTTAGCACAATTCCTTAGTCATTTCGAACAGCATACTTACTGTTTTTGTGAGGGCGAGCTGTTGTTTATTCAGAGGTGAGTTGGGGAAGGTTTTCGGGACGGACACAATGGAAGTGAACGGTATTTTTGTTCCCCCTCATCAAACTCATCAAATACACAATCCAACAACCCCAAAACACTTTGGGGGACACGTTATAATCTGTACATTCACTACGCTGTGAAATATTAATGCAAAATTACGAGATTGAGTTGTTTATGCGAAGTTTGCTAAGACGGAACTACTTACTAAACATGGCGTCTGGGCGTAGTGATTTCAAAAGAAAAAGTAGTTCCCAGTATTTGCTTCAGTGCCATAACGCTACAATATTATTTGTTGGTGTTCCACAGCGTAGTGAATGTGTGGATTATAACGTGTCCACCAAAGTGTTTTGGCGTTGTTGGATTGTGTATTTGATGAGTTTGATGAGGAGAAGCAAAAATACCATCCACTTCCATTGTGTCCGTCCCGAAAACCTTCCCCGACTCGCCTCTGAATAAACAACGGCTCGCCTTCACAAAAAAAGTAAGTATGCTGTTCGAAATGACTAAGGAATTGTGCTAAATGGGCCAATTTGCCAAAATGTTGAAGTATCCCTTTAAGAATGCTGACGGCTCAGGGAATACCCTGGCATTATGTATATAACTGTAGGACGTGATCGTTTGACTTGCGCTATAAATAACTGAATATCTGGATATTCTCTCTTCTTTTTCTCCTATTGTGAACAAATGATCTTGCCAAAATATGAATGTTTGTTTTTAAGAACTGAAAATCAATCCTACTTTAAAGCCTCCACCCTTCCTCAAGATCTTCACTTCCTCTCACAAAGTCAGAATATTATAGTACGGACCCATCTTAGCTACATCCTCAATCATTTAATGTAATTAAACTTGGATATCACTGTTAACCCCTACGGTAACTCAATGATTTGTATATAAAAGGAAGTTTAACAACTTTAACTGGTTTTAAATATTTAGCGAGCTCTGGAGTTTCAGTCCTGCGACTGAGCCACATTAAAACAGAAGCCCAGAACCCAATCCCGAGCGCCATCTCCTCTCTTCTCTCCATGACTTATTGATGACACTTTGGCTCCCGTCCAGCGCGGAATGGGAGACGGCGCGAAGAAGAAAGAAAGAATGTGAGGATGGAAGAGGAGAAGACAAAGCAGAGGGAGAGAGGGAGAGAGGGAGAGGTGGCTGACGATGTCTCCAAGAGGAGCTGATGGAGACAGAGCGGGGTGCGGGGGAGGGAGGGCGAGACTGGAGGGGGCAGAAGAGGTCAGAAAAAACATGTGAGAGAAGTGGAGGCAAGGTGAAACAATTGCTTTTGTAAGTTGTCTTTAAGTTAAGCATGGGGACAGTGCTCATTTGCTTTCATGAGAAAGTGCGCAGAAGAAATCAATATCAGTCTCTTTAGTGTGTTAAGTACCGAGCCACAGGCGGAGTGGAGTGTCACACTGCGTGACAGTGTTTCCATGACAGTGGACTCAGTTAAGTTACAGTGCAATCCAGACCAAATTAGGACCTGCTGAGCTGAAACGTGCAGATGTGCTGCCAGCTGCTAACCTATCGGAGCGAGGAATCGCAAGCATTTATTATTACTGCTGATATCGTGAATGCCGGCTTAACAGCCCCATGCAGGACGGCTGCATCAGTTCTGGTCATTTAAAGTCGCTGATTGTGCTCAAATCTAGAAATCATGTTATTATTTTAATAGACGGAAGGAAGCATGGCCGAGCTGCACCGACATTGACCTGAAGGTAGAGGTTATGATGCCCTCTAGCGGTCACAGCAGTTACAACAACAACAATGCAGAGCCAGTAAAGGATGCAATAAAGAGGGGAGTCCATTTCTGGTGGGGACAGAGTGAAAGATCCAAATTCTGTTTGTCAGGCTCATTTTCAAGCCTCTATTGACGACTAAAGTTACAGCTACCTTAGCAAGTGTTTGGAAAGCCTTGTTATTTCACCCAAACTCAACTGAGTAACACATTTACTGTGTTTTCCAAGTAATTAGGTAACACTTAATTTGAGATTGTGTTGGTTTATGATGGTAAAAAGTAACTGATTTCCGTAATTGATGCGATTGTTGTTGGTGCGAACACAACGGTGTGGTTGACGAATCACCGGTAGTCTACTATATATTGCACAATATTTGTGTAGATAGATCAACAACAGGCTCAAGCTAAAGATGGAAATAATTTCAAGGAAACCTCCACAAAGGATGCCCTCAACTCCCCGACCGTTTCTTCTAAAGTCACATTCCGTGCAGCCCTGCTGATTTATGCGCTAAACGAACTCAGAGACACTGCATTAATTACCAAGCATGGAAGGCGTTTCCTCGATAAGAAAAAAAATCACAATAAAACACGAACAAGTAAGGGTGTTTCAATGTTAAGCGCTTCCTTTAATGTAAAAGCAGCGTCAGGGAGAGAGAGAGGGAGCGAGAGAGGGATGGAGGAAGTGTTCAAAGGAGAAACAGAGAGGACACATGCAAGGATACAGCACGCATGAACAATGACGGCCATTTACCAAACTGTCGGGTAGGAGGCGTCGCCGCCTCAGTCACATCAGGATCGCTATTCTGTATTTCCACATCCCGGGTGAACTTACTCCCCCGGCCGCTGTTCCATTAACTGGATTATTTCCCCTTGACAAAAAAGGGCAAACAGATCGGCCTCAGATTATCATCCAGGATGGGAGATACTGGAGAGGGGAACACGAGACAGAGATGTTGAGGTATTTAAAAGCTTTGCGTAGCAGGGACGGATCTGCATGCAAAGCTGCACCTCCGCTATCAGCCGCTCTGTTTATGCAGTAATAGAGGAGAACATCCTGCAGCCTCTGTTGATTCACCTTGTGTTTTCCAAATTAAGCTCTGCTTTCATTAGTCGCTGGTGGGAAAACCCTCCCCGTGCACACGGGGGGGGGGGGGGGGGGGGGGGGGGGGGGGGGGGGAACGCTCTGAGTGAAGCGGAGAAGCTGGATCCCGAACAGCACCGAGCAAAGCATTCATCAAAGCAACAAACCCACTTATCAAATGGTACAAATTGCTTTTTTTTTTTTCCTTCTCTCTCTTTGAGGCAACCTGAAATAGAGGTTATAAATGAAACAATTGACAAACTCCCAAATTAACTGAGGTTCCATTTCAGAAAACAGAAAATGCTTCAATTTCGTCTCCGAACTTGGGAAAACAGACCTTTTCTGAAACACTAACCCAGCCATAGTGAATAATTATTCTGCAGCATTATAAACGGGACCTAAGTCTCCCTTTGCAGATGATCAGTTTAGATATTTTTGAGGTTGCAGTAGAACTGAAAGTGTTGCATCAGACATGAACATGTTCAATGAAATGAAGGTGAAAATGCAACACTATTATTTTTTTGTCACCATGTATTATTCCTACCTTATCTCCACGATGAAAACCTTGTGTTTGATGTTTGACCAATCCTGCCACGCACCTGCTCCTTTTCTGAATGCGAATTTTAATGTTAACCTTCACTTGACCCTTATCATAATTACCAATAATTACATAGATACAGGCTGCAGAATAAATGCATAATGATACAGAATGCTTATACAATTGAGTTTATAGTTCATAAAGCCCTTAACAATAAAACTTTATTGTTTTTAATGCATTCACTTGGTTTAAATAAATGAGCTTCTGACTGACTGCGAGTGGGCGGAGTGTCAGCAGGATACCGAGCTCTGCTGCCGTCAGTAAAATAAATACCGCTCCTGTAATTTCATGATAAGGCAGGGGAAAACCCTGCAGGCATGAATCAGTTCAGAGAAAGTGGTTTGTTGCGTTAGATTCGGTGTAACCTGGGAAATCTGCGTTGAATTGGGACAGTTTTACACGCAGGGAAAAGCAGCACGACTGTCGCTTTTCTGAAGCGTTTCAGTACAACGGAGTAATTGTTGCTGGAGGGAGCGTTAGTAGTTGCTTTCTCTGATGTGCATTATTCCATTTTCTTATTTTCGTCTCTTGTTAACGGCGCCAGGTTCGAGTGAGTTTCAGCCCGTCGCCCACTGGGCGACGAGTCAGATCTCCAGTTTTGCTCCAAAGCGTCACATTCGGCAGCCGTTCTCTTGTGATTCTGCGGCTGAGATCTGTTGCTTGAAGGCAAGGAGAAAAGAGAAAAGAAAAAAAATCCCCGCTCAGAATCTGAGTCGTAGAGCTCATCAGTCATCTGCCTGGACTGTGAAGTTGGTTAACATTTGGTTTAGATAAGCAGAGGAGTGGGCTGCTGGCAGAAAGTGTTTCCGATGAAAGGGTTTCAATCTGATTCAGCATGAGAACCGTCCATCTGTCTGTTCCCTGGAGTTTTTCCCTTCTCTCCTCGCCGTCGCCTAATGATACCACGGGCCGCCGTTTTCTGGTCGTCGTTAGCTGCACATGCTTCAAACTGAACGCAGACGCATGCATGCTTGGCGAGAGCGGTTTCGGTGGTGCACATATGCACACACACACACACACACACACCTCCATTAAACCCCCCCTCCACTCTCATCAGTCATAAGTCACTCTCTGACGGACATCCAGTGTGACAGCTTGCCTGTCACCGGAGTGGGGGCGAATAAAGCCAACAATATGTGACGACGGCAGTATCAGAGGGGAGGACTGGTTCGGCAGCACAGAACGTCACGGCCGAGTGAAGTAAAGCGGCTCCAGCAATACTCCAGCAATCCACGCAGCCACAGAGTCGCCATCTCGTCACCGGGTTAAACAGGTGAAGCCGTTTATTGAATGTTGCTCCATCAATGCGGCGCCGCAAGTGGCAAAAAAAAAACAGAAACCTGAATATAATTTGCTACCTGAATGCGTTTTTCAGGATTTATGAATACGACTCAGTATTTCATGAATGGCCGCTTTCACTCCGGGGTGGTTTTGTATGCAAATGTTAATAAGACGAAATGGGCCTGAACGCAGTTCAATAATGAGATTCTGCGTGGAAGTAATTTCAGTTATTTACCTTCTGAACCAAGTGAAGTTTTCTTAATATGGTCAGGGCATTAAATTCAACAATTCAACCTTATATATTGATTTACAGAATTAGAAATAATACAAAACTGTTAGTTACTGGATGACAAACATGTATAGAAGTGGATACAAAAGAACTCTGGCGTTTGGATTGTGCATTGATGACAGAGCAGTAGCGCCCCCTATGGCAGTAAGACAAATGGTTATTATGAGCTTTGAGCACGGAATGATCAATGAGTGTCGTTGTGAATGTGTACCGCGTTTGTGTTTTGCACGTATCAAGCTGCCGTGATAACTTTGCATGAAACATTTCAGAATACCCAACGCCATTCCTCAAAGTGCCGCGCAGCGCCCGGGGTAACCTCATCAGCTATTCAGCGAGTGTACATTCGACATTATTTATTAGGGAACTTTCCTGGCTGATAAAACAAACTCCCCGGCCTCGGATCGAGCATACATGAGCACCGAGGAGGGCTCCATCAGAATTTGTCAATTCCGCCTATCCATCTTGATTTCCATAGAAACTGATGGAGCAATAGACATCGCTGAAGTCTCCTTTCACATCTGCCTCGCCATTGATTCCGGCCTGATTGAGCCGTCCGGCCGCCGTCTATTCTTTCTTTATTCAGCCATCAGATATGAGCGGTGGCTTCTTAACGCCGTCTCGGCTGCGGGAGCTTTGAGGACTCGCTGATTGGGACGGACACGCCGGTAAAGGTTAGCGGAGGACAGGACGGGTTCAGCATTCCTCAGCTGCCTCGCAGGCTTCTCCTGTTATAGCTCTTCCTGGGTGGCATTATGTTTAGATTGTGTGTCTCTGCTTCGAGCTTTTGTTTTCAAAAAGCTTGACACGTGTACTTATGCTTATCCCTCATGCACCTGCTATGATAAGATAGGACAAACTAAAAAACGAGCTGTCTGGATACTCAGAGACGTGTGTGTGTGTAAGTGTGTAAGTGTGTAAGTGTTTATTCACCCTCCATGTTTTTAATGCAAGACAACATGAATCCCATTACTTGTGTTTGTCCTTGTGAGGACGCCTCTATATCACCAGCGTCATTATTTGTCATAAGCTGTTGTGAGATCCGATCGACTCGGGGAATTCTCCTCACGCCAACTCTCCCCCAAGGTCGGGCCTTCCCCCCCGTCCTCTCCCGATTCCACCCCTCCTCCTCACCTGCCTCCTCTCTTCCCTTATTTTTCTCAGTGTCTGTATTACAGGCTCTTTCACGGTGAGGAAAAACAAAGCGCATGACTTCCTGCAGTTTCCATGGGTTTGTTTGATACACTCCATTTCTCCTCAGCCGTTTCTTCATTCCAGATGAGAGGAGATGGGTCAGCTTTCAGAGAGCGCACCAGAACTCTCATCATCTGGCTCTCATCAGGGGCAGCAAGTGTTTTTGCATGGACTATTTTTTAACAGGCGTCATTCATCATCCGCTTTTAAGTTTGTTTATGTAACTCTGTCCGACGAAAAATTACCCTAATATTTGGATTCTATTGCTTTGGGGATTAATAGCTTGTCTGTGGCCCTCAGACATGACTTCTAACTTTGGTATTCTGATATTGTTGCTGTAAATTCCCCAAAGGGATGCATCGCTGTCACTGTGGACACTTTCTTTTGTATTGTCTGTTAGTTGAATTCCTCCTTTTTGATTTCACGTTCAGTTTGATTTCTCTTCATACATACATGCATAAGTGGAAACTAATGTTTGTCTAGTCAACAACAGAATTATTTGATGCTCAGGCCTTTTTGATAGGTCTTTATCATTAGATGAAGAAATATATTTTTGACAGGCTAAACAGCAATACTGATATATTGTCATTTAAATGATGGTTTTACTTACTGAACTCAAGGTTTTATTGGCTTTCTGAGCCTTTTGTGGCAATTTAGAGGTCTGGAATAACACTTTGAGCCTGAAATGTCTCTCTGTTGTTTTTATACAGATGTATTGTGTTTCTGTAATCTATAAACCAGGGATGTCAAAGACATTTTAGTTCAGGGCCACATACACATATGGTCCAATTTCATCTTGAGTGAGCCAGATCAGTAAAACAGTGTCGTAATAACCTTGAATTTAAACTTTCAAGTTTTTCTCTGTTGTGGCACAGAGTGTACGTGGTAAAAATGTATTTTTTTTTTTTTCACAAAATCAAACAATTACCGTGGAAGAAAACCACAATCTCAGCATAAAGCTCCTAAAGCTGTTGCATTATGCATGCTTCGTGCCGATATCTCAGCTGGGATCTCAGTGTTGTGTCTGCTGCTCTAAAAATTTAGCAATTCGCTTGGTGTTTTGGCAGGACGGAAAAAGTTTCAAGAAAAATTCTAAGAACTCTTGAAGCACCTCTCAAAATCCTCTTTAGTTTGTCCTTTTTGGTGTCCCTTGCAAACTTGGAAGTTGTGTTGAATATGCACTATTGAGAGTTGAAAATACCGTATGTCCTTTCTGTTAATTGGTCCCACTCAATCCTAAACATTGGATCTTTCTTGGAATATTGTCTTTCCTGCCTCCTCGTGCCAACTGCGGTTGCTTGAGAGTGATTTTCCAGTCCTCAGTAAAGCTCCCTCCAGAGCTCCTGTAGATATTATTGAACCGGTTTCACAGACTAAATAACCGTCTGCATAACTCCCAGATTGACTTTGACAGCTAATACAGGCTGAGTGCTGCTTTAATCCCATTTATTCTCTTCTTTTAATATATGATGTCACCCATATTGAAGTACCCGCTGCCCTTTTCCCACTCTAAGTCATTTTTTCTTTAAACTGCCAGTTAACTCTCTCTGACTGGAACGTGCACGGCGGCCATGATGGTGCATTACACAGCTGTTGATGGGATGTACCGGTTTCCAGGGACTGGAAGATCCTTTTACCCTTACATCTCTCCGCTGGAGGTTCGGAGGGCATCTCAGGGCTACTCCCTTAACTGCTTACCCATTTACCTTCTCTCACAGGCCTGCGAGCCATCTGTCAGCTCTCAGTGTGCTTGTACATACACGAGTACACAAAAGAGCGCGTGCACTCCAGTTTTAGAGCCGCTTCGGTGTAACAAGCCAGAAAAGGCTGCGTACTGGGACGTCTTAAAGCATTAACGGGGAGCATTCATAGTGTCATTAAGGGGGTTTCTTGCACTTAAAGTGACACACACACACACACACACACACACATGCACACACATGCACACACACACACTGAAGAGTCCAACATGTGTTGCGAATTTGTCAGACAGACAGACTTGGAGTCGGTTCGAGGAGGGAATTCCTTCATCTGCACGCTCCTTCAAGCTGCACATGTGCTCAGCATCTGCCTCACACACACACACACACACACACACACACACACACACGAGCAAGGGAGAACAAGAAGGGATGATGATAAACACTTGATCAAGGGACAAGACAAACGTTTTCTCAGGCATTTCCACGATGTCGCGTCGTCTCCTCTGAAGCCCTCCCGGTCCTCGTGGCCTCCCTCCATTAGAGGCTCTTCAGATCCACGTCAGGGTTACCAGGCAGCCCCGTCTGATCGAGCGCTTTTATGCGCCGCGAACGCCGCGTCCCATCCGCTCCTTGACGTCTTCTCGGAGGGGGACGCACGATTGCGCCTCGTCCCCTTTGAAGGCCGGTGGCGCGACGGATACCAGCACGTAAACATCGCGTGCGCGCCACGCCCCGTGCTCAGGCACAGACGGACACGGCGGCCGCGGCTTTTTGAACTGTCTGGTCCTTCAGTTGCAGTCCAGTGAGCGCTGGAATGAGGGCGTACAGTTTGCCAGGACACATGCGTCGCAGCCTCCTCTGAAGGCAAACATGTAAATGCGGTTCAGAACTCGAGCAGATTAATTACCGCTCGCCCATTATTGAGAGCGCGGGAGCATGTAATACATGCGATATATAATTGGCTACATAATGTTGCCTTTACTTTTGCTGTGTTTGTATTCCCAGATGACCGAGCAGGTTCCGCAGTGGAAGCTCCGGCGGCTTTAGGTTCATTATTTACACGTATTTTTCTGTCTCTCTCTCTCTCTCTTCCATATGTTCCAGGATGTTGGAGTACTCGCTGAACCTGCAGAACGTCAGCTTCTCAGCTGTGAGGACGGTCCGCGTGCTGAGACCACTGAGAGCCATCAACCGAGTGCCAAGTGAGTGCAGACAGCGCGGCCTCTTACATTTCAGCTTTCCAGCTACATTTGGGACCCTCCATGGTAGATCTGTCCTCCAGAATCACAACAAATATGTCTCTTTTATTCAGAATCTAAAAGAAAGCTGAACAGTTATTGATATAGTCAGTCATGTATCGTTAAGACTTCAGTTGGGCAAGAAAATAATCATTAAGATCATCGATCCTTCATTAAGCAAAGTGGCAGACTATTTAAAATTGGGCAAAACTGTTAAAGCAACATTAATGCAGCCTCATCTTCGGCGAGTTCCTTCACTGCAAAACGACACACTGGTAAGCAGCTCAGACGCTGTTAAAGTGAAAATACAAAACTGTTGTTACTTTTTAAGCATTCACTTACTTAGAGCCACTAAATACGCAACTTTTTGAAGCCAATGGTAATTCTTCTCTCTGTACCTGTGTGTGGTTTCATTTAAAACAAAACAAATAGCACCAACTAGTGGCCCAGCATGAAAGAAAACTACATTTTTCAAATGTTACTGTGAAAACACAGAACAGTTCTGAAATGAAAACACAACACTTTTCTCTTGAAAACTGTCAATATAGCCATTTTACCTTCTTTGGAAAAGTTAAGTAAAGTAATGTTTATTCAGTACGTTACAGTTGGCCCCTGAAATGTAAGAAAACAACACATTGACCTCAATTTGGGTTGTGTTTGGATAATGTTAGCCATCTTTAGCCAGCTGTTTCTTTGCAAAAAGCCACATCTTAGTTATTTTCAAAATCAAGTATTTTATGTCAAAGGACCCCTGAAAAATCCAGAGCTGAATTGTTCAGAAAACTAATTTTGAGCAAAACTTGTTATTGCACACAGTTTCTCATCTCAAAAGTCTCCATATCTAAGTAACTAAGGACGTTTTAAGATTGCAGTTTCTTTCTAGGTTTTGGGTGTGTAGGTGTGTGATCATTGCTTTTATCATATTGAATACTTTGTGATTGATAGAGCTCAGCGTTGCTTAAGACTTTAGATTTCAGTGTTGCTTTTAGCAGAGAATTTACCGAGTGTATAAATCTCTCAGGATCTTCAGGTTTCACATTCAAAAGAATCTTCTCAATGCTGACAATTAATAACTCATCTCATTGGCCAGTGAGTAATATCTTGCTGGTCATGATTAATCGGGCTTGCTGGATGACGATATTAGCAGTATAATTTTACCTTATCCTGTATGGGACTTCCACTCTCCCGCTCCTGTAATGGCACTTGCTATAATTGTTGATCATGCAGGTGGATTGAATTCCTCCACGGCAGCAGAATGTAGGTCAGAGTCGAGAGGCGATCCGTCGTGGGAAAGCTGCCTGGACTGTGTCTTCGTGCTTTGGCTTCCCCCAGCACAGTCTGACTTTGGACCCAGACAGATTTATACGCAATTTTCCAACTGACCGGCTTTTATTAAAGGACTGCAGCTCATCGCTACACTTGTTCATTTGCAGACACACCAATCGTCCACCTTCCCTCTCCGCCAGTCCCGCCCCGCCTCTCCCTCACACACACACACACACATTATCCTAAAGTTTCTCACCCCTCGCCTTCCATCGGTCTCCATTACAGTTTAATCATTGCAGATTGAATTTCCACGGCGCACATTAACACTTAAATAAATCATAAGCATTTTTCCACCAACTGGATCGCTACCTTGATACCTCCACCTGCAAGGCTCCACTTTGAATGCAGATCCTAATTATGTCATTAGCTACTCAAGTGGTGATCGCAGAGTGTGTGAGTGTGTATGTCTGTGTGTACATGCAGGTGTTCACCCCCGTGTCGGTGCATGAATGGGACATCAGCCCCCTTTAAATTCTGCGTTCTTTTGAGCAATCTTCCTGCTCGTGTCAGTCAGAGACATGGCGGGGGTCCGCCGCCACCCATTACGCCGTGGCGGGTTGTCGGTGGCCAATCAACCATCCCTCATACTAATCACAGGACTGGAGGCTTGAGCGTGTGAGCGATTCGCTGTGGTTTTTGGATCCGGAGGGGAAAAAAAGGTCATCGGGTTGAGTCGCGGTGGACGCGGCGCTGATGGCGGGCGTCCCCGTGGCTGACATCTCTCTTCTGACCCCCCGCCTCCTGCTCCCTTTCAGGCCTCAGCAGCCTAATCATTCCCCGCGGAGAAGCCCGCGGCCTCCGTCACGGCTGTGGGTGGAGATGTTTGTTGTGTGGCTATTTTGAGTCGTGCTTCTCCGAGCGCCCGGGCGCTGATCTTGTGAGTTTGTTTCCAGCATGTTCGACTGGATTCATGGCAGAACGTGAGGGGCTTTTCCCTGTACGACTCTGCCCCATTAAGCTTCGCTGGGAAGAAACAAGTTAGGCCAAAGCTGCAGTTTGCCCTTTAAAGTTCACCAAGTAGAAAAAGAGATTTAACCTGCCTAATTGGTTGCAAAAGAGGTACAGCACAAGAACTCGCCATGTTTGAAAAATTCTCTTTGCAGCAGCAGTATTGGAATGAAGTAGAGCTCTTTCTGGCGTGATATGAGCTTCTTTAATTCAAACTTTGCACTTCAGGGTTTGGTTCACATGTGCTCTTGAGTCTCTGTGTATGTGTGTGTGTGTGTGAGTGTGTGGTCGTCACAGTTTACACGCGAGCGCCGTTTGTTGCTGCAGCAAACTGTTGATGCTGTTATGAACCGTTTCGTAAGAATCGCCTGATTGCCGTTACTTGATATAGCCACAGTTCCTTCGCATGATTGTTGGAATCGTTTCTGTTCATCTGTTAAAAATCAGCCAAATGTCACAGAAATGTCATGGTCTGTCAGTATTTCCACAAAGTTTTCCACCAGCTGACGCTTTGACCAGCCGCATTTTCACATTTGAATATTGTGTCATGTCGTGAGAAGCTTGTCACGATGCGTCACTCATCGCCTTTGTTTGTGTGTGGAGCAGAAATTAGGCTTGAATGGATTCTGCAGGTGGATGAAACATTCAGCTGGAGCCTTTCTCTCTATACTCCAGCAGGACGTACAAACCTGTTAAAATAGTACATAATGCATGATACAGTCTATTATTTAACAGTTAAAGACTCTCTGGATATTTGGATGGGAGCACAGACTCCTGAACACCTTTTATTCTGAGTTAATCCTTTATTTTTTTTTTTTTTTTTTGCGCTTTTCTTACATATTTAAAACGTCTTTCATTGTCATCCTGGTAAATGAGGTCGAGCTGATGACAGGATTTTAAACCAGCGCTCTCAAACATGACCAACATCATCGTAACGGCTTCCAGCATGACGCCGAATTCCTTCCCCAGTTCATGTTTTCATGGAAAATGTACAAACATGTCAGCAGTCCAGTTTGACTCACCAGCTGTGTAATATTGGGCAACACTGCTTTTATTTATTTATACAGTTTTTTCTTTCTTTTTTTTTTTTTTTTGCAACAACTGGTTTGCTTTCCCAGCCGCCCATGTCACGGGACTCGTGGAAATTCCGGTGGCATCTTGCAACAGCATTTCCATGTTAACACAGCCTGTGTGCACATGGCCCAATCCCATGTTGACATAACTTTCAGCAGATTTACGTAATTTGTAAACATGTCACCATCAAAGCCGGTGCTGTTCTAATTCGGCTTGAACGGAGATTTAAGAGCTACGTAGCCATTGACACGAATGCTAACGCTCCTGAGTGATTAGCCGGCGTTTGGGGTTCAGGTGTTGAGCAGCTGAACGCGTCGCAGGTTGACAGAGAGCCAGTCGGCACGTTAGCGGCGATCGCTGTAATGCAACGAGCGTTCAAGTCATGTAATGTAGCTGTTGTCTGAAGGAGACTTTACAGCGCCGGCCGCCGCGGCGTGAGCAAATCAAACCGGCCTCCATCAAGATGAATAGATAAACTCCCCGGACGCCGTCATGATTGCAGAATCAATTCTGAGCATCATTTGAGAAATGCATCATGGTTACACATCCAGGACACCGAGCTGCGTTTCAGCAGGAGCCCTCGATGTCGTTCATTTCTGCAGTTTAAATATATCAGCGCCACGTGGAAACGGAGCCAAAGTCTGACGCGTGGCTAAAGAAGCGGACGAGACATCAACTGCACACCTCAGCTGATGGACGGCGGAGATTAAATGGCGCACGAGTCAGCAGGTTTCCCTGGATCTGTCAGTCCGGCGGCGGTCTTAAAAGTAAGCTATTAAAATGAGGAACGAGCTGCAGACGTACACACGACTGCCGATTATGTCCCTGCAGTCGTCCCCTTCATGTCCAGCACAGTTCCTGTGCCATGTTTTTTTTCCTCTCTCTTACCTTCAGTGACACACACACGCACACAACACACACTGCACTCACATTAAGGAACACATTGTTCCGGCGTCCCGGGCTCTGACACTGATTGATGCACTAACACGGCACTCCTGCCAGTAGACGCGACAGTTACATTTCGCAGGCTTCATCTACTGGCTGCCAACACAACCCCACCTCGAAAGAAAAAAAAAAAAATAAATAGAAATCCCAGACTGTGTCACCGCCGCACTGCCACCCACAGTCTGACCACCTGATTGGTTATTAGAGCTTCGGCGCTGCGGGGGACCATGTCACCCGGAGCCTGTCGCCGTGTTCATCGAGGCAGACGTGACGACTTGTGACAAGCTTCTGAGTCGGTCTCAATATTCAAAAGGGTGTAAGCCGCATGTTTTCATGAATGACAACAGAGAGCAGCACCTGCTTTTAGAACTGCTGGCACCTCCTTCTTTCTATTTAATCCTCTTCACAAATAAATGGATTTACACCAATTCTTCATTTTCATAATGTTTCTGTGCGAATGTGAAATTTAATGAAAGCAAATTGTAAAAGCATTGCATTTTTGATACAGCTGAGTCATGTGAATGGGTCCCAATTCACTATAAAGCATGACTTTTGATCCATAAATACAGACTCCCAGAGCTGGTGTTGACCCCGTCACCGTATATGGCCTGAAACCGAAATCCGCTGATTAAAATGAGAATTTGAGTTGAACTTAGGAAAGTTATACTTGTTTTTTTTTATGTTTTTTATGTTCTGTAGAAGATTGATCCATTGACTATATATTTTATATTATGTCTGCCATCGACTCTGGGCATCCCACTGCAGAAATAAAGACGAAAGAAAAGTCTGAACCCTAGATTTGGTAAAAGACTTGAAGATACTCAGAATATTCATTTCCAAAGGCACCGATGCTGCTTCAAAGTATTAAAAACCTGCATATTTTAACATTTCAAATGTGCTGTCAGCAAATGCTACAATTGAACCTAATGCGGCTCCTAAAATATTTAAATGGGAGTGCTTTAATGGGTTTTCGCTTCAGTCCTTCAGGCAGTAAACCTCGAATACCACTAAGTTCTGAATGCTGAAATGTTTTTTTTTCTTTTCTTTTTTTTTTTTTTTTGCCCTGTGTGTATCAACGTGAAGGTGTTGCAATACACAGACGAATAAAATAACCTTCTTAGATCCTCCAGGCTTATGTTCTGCATTTAAATCTCCATCCAGCAGACAGTATTTTTTTGGAATTGGAGCGACGGAGGCTCACCTGCCAACATGTGCCTGGTTTATACCCGGCAGCCTCACCAGCCAGCTCATATTGTAATTCATTATACGCTCACTGGCCGGGCTTTAAATGCTCTTTCTCACTCTGGTCATCATCACCAACAGCTGGAGTTACTGAGGAACTCCTGAAAATAAAGGTCAATTTGGGAGACGTGGAGAGCGCCGTTCAGCATGAGAAAACAAGCAGGGCGGCTTTTTTTTTTTTTTCTTTTTTTTTTTTTTTGGTGGAGAAAATACCTCCTGTTGATGTCGCTGGGTAAGAGCTCCGGCACTACAAGATAATAGCAGGAAGCCTGCTGGAGAAAGAGAAAGTATGGACATTGCAGGGGAATAAAACTGGATGTCTGGCTGCAGTTCGGGGGAATTAGAATGCAGGATGTCAACCTCGTGTCTCAAAAGCTGCTGGCGTTGGTCCTCGTTTTAAGTTAAGACGCTGATTACACAGAAAAGATGATCAACAGAAACAGCAGATGGCTTTTCTGTGTGCGCCTACTTTTGCAAAGATCCTTGTTTTAACAAATATTTTCAAGTGATCACTGTATTGAGTATTTTTGCAATAGTGATAAACACAGTAGGGATTTAGTGGTGACATGACAAGATTGCCATGGAAATTACCTTTACAGTTTTGAAGAATACATTATTTTCTATATATGAGTTCACGTTTTCAGAGGTTCATTGAGTTTAGTTGGTTTATTCAACATGAAATCACAGTCTGTTGTATCTGACATGTGCGTCCAAATACAGTCTACTGGAGTTCTTGTGGTTTTGTGGTTTTCAACATCCAAACCAAACAATTATTCTTTTGTCGTGTAGCTTTTTATACTACACTCATGGTCAAGAAACGAGTGGTGAAATCTGTGATGCAATTCTCCATTCTATGCCGAATGTAGAAAACGCATGAAATACACCAATCGCACTGGAGTTCGTAACGACCAAGCCAAACCGATCACGTGTGAACACGCTCACATTTCCCAAACCACAAAAAGGGAGAGAAAGCTGTGAAGTGTGTCTTATAGACAAAGACGTAACACTAACTGGAACCAAGAACTCAAAATCCACCCCGATAAAGAATCACTGAGGCAAGCAGGCCAGTCGAATGTTCAACTCAGCAATCGCTCCCGCTCTGCGGTCTATCTGCTACCAGGAGATGGAATGGGGGCATAGCAGGTTAACAAGAGGGTTGATATCTACTTTGTAGCTTATCAGCGAGTGTGGGTCCATCTACAGATAGGAAATTGGACGGGATCCCACGAGTTTCCAAACTAGTGATGGCGGTGGAGTCAGCAGGTTGAAGGCTCATGATTGAAAGCAACACAGGCAGAAAGATAATTGCTCAGATACATTAGAGCTGTGGTTGAAAAAAGCCTGACAGTGGAAGAAAGCAGAGGTAAGGAAAACAAGAGCGTAACATCAGAATGCAACCTGTGCCAAAGCCTGATGGATTCTACTCTTAACCGAGGCAACTCTTCATTGGCAATTAGGCAACTACTGTTGGGCCGACGGTAAATGTGTTGTGACGCCACTGGCTTTCAAACAAATGTCAGACTGATGAAACCTTTGGCACTACGAGTCCGCCACATTTTATTAAGGCAGTGATGATTGATAAGCCCAAGGCGGCTGTCAATAGGTGATTAGCACAAGACGCTCGCACGCGCTCCTCTGTTTTAACGAGACCGAGCCCGTAATAGCCCTCACGCGCTCGCTGATTGTTTAGCTGCACCGTGTGGCCTTTTCCTGGAGCCTTATCAAACTGCCACGCACACACACACACATTTCTTCACCCTTTCATGTTCTCAGGCCTGCAGTGCATACACACGCAGAGTTTTGTTCCCGCTCGTACATCAGTGACGCAGTGATTCATATTTCACTCTACGCTTTGTTGGGTTTGGTGTTCGGGCTCAGCGCGGTTCACACACTTGTCTTGTACTTTCGCCCAGATAAGCCTTTAAGGCAACACATCATCATCAAGCCTCATTGCCCCCTACGCGCTTGTGCCCTCCTCCTCCTACGGCACATTGTTTGTCAAGCTGCAGAACTGTAATTAAAAGAGCGACGGCGCACGTCCCAGGTCCCATCCTTCTCTAAGCTGCAGGATTTCATGGTAAAAGCCTGAGTCAGCCCTTGAATTCTGCTGCTAATACCACGATGTAAAGACAAGACGGGGAGCCGCGAAGAGTCAGGGGAGGAGTTTGACCCATGGGGCTTGGGTATCAGGAGAAATAACGTTTGGGTAATGTTTTTAGAGGTTGTTTACCAGAAAGCTGTTACCCTTTGTCGTTAAACCATTCATTGACAAATCAAATGTCAAATCCCAATGTCACAAAAACACCCTAGTATTTTCTTAATGTAGCTAAGATGAGGAGTTTCTTGAGGCTCACAATTCAGATCTGAAGGTAAGGAAATGCAAAGTAAAGAGATGATAGTTTCATCACATCTGCAAGAATCTAAGTTGAGTTATTCGTCTAACAGTGATTCATTTTGGTGATTTGTAATCTGGTGCTACAAAATACAAGACAGCAGGAAACTAATGGGTTCTCTTCATGTGTCTGTGTTTGGGTCACGTGGTCGGCCGACACTGAAGGTTAGAGCAATCTCAGGGACGTCTTGTCATCTCCCTCTGGAGTCTCTGACATGCAGCTAGTTACCATCCACTCCGGGCAAATCAGGGGAGACGCAGGTGTACCCTGGCCGCCGTCTCCGAAAGCCCATTAGTTCACAGTACAAGGATTACAAAGCTGGCCGGGCCCGAGCCGGTCCTGGACAGGAGAGCAGAGGAAACAGACCTAATCTGCTTGCTGACAGATGGCTCCCCGATCACACACAGCAACCCGCCTGCCAGCCATGTTGGAATGGAGCGGCCGCCCACGGCGAGGTTGGAGAGGGCGCGCAGGCGGAGGAGGAGATGATTGTTATTGAATATGAAATGTCGATCGCTTGGAATGAGCACGTTATTCAGGTCGGAGGGGGGTAGGCTCGGAAGGATTGATTCCCTTATCCAAGAGATAAACAGAGGTTCTTTTTTTAAGCTATTCATATTTGTCAGCACCTGTCTGGATGATGTATTGTTTGATGCAGTGCTTGATAACCTCAACACAAAACTAATTTTGTTGACCACAGATATTTTACACTCTTTGTACACTCAATTATATTATTCCCGGTCTGGCAGCACTCTTGTTCCTAATATTCTGCTGTTTTAAAGATCTGATTCGTTCATTGTGTGATGAGAGACAATCAGTGATAATCCAGACTTTGACACCTTTCAGGAATGAAGGAATTTGGTTTTAACTTGATCGTGGAGCTGGGCATTCGAATGTTCTACTGAAATGACTGAGGTTCTTCAGCTGACCGGTTTTCTACGTATTTTTTGGAAATCTCGTCCTCAACTTTTTGTTCTTCTTCTTTATGGACTCCAAAAGATAAAATGTGTCGCCATTCGGAGACAACAAGCAGGCAGATTTGAGCAACAAACTGAAAGAAAAACGCTTTCACACAGCAAGTAAAAAACTCTGGCAGCTAAGCCTCTATTTAAAGACCAAAATAAATTAGGTGCAGGAAAATATCATACTTGGCTCCAATGACTGCATTCGGTGAATAAATAATCTCAGGGCACTTAAGTTTACAAAGCTGCATGCGGGTCTTATAGGTTGATCAAACTGCTCTCTGTCTCCTTTCATTGCTACTGTTGAACTGAGAGCATCATAACACTTAACCGTAAGCATCAGTTGGTATTGATCGAGTCCTAAGTGTGACTGAGAAGAGCCTATTAACAGGGGTAATAATGTTTTCATTTGTTGATTGGGATTGTCTTTTCCCCTGATCTGCCTTTTACCTGAGCAATAGATCAGGGCTGTAAAACACGTTAGCTCATTGACCACATACTGAACACTTTTATCCTGAGAGGGCTGGACCAGTGAACGACACATTTAAACTTTAGTGTTTTTTTTGGTTTTGTTTTTTTTTTTTTTTGCTTGTAGTATTTGTAAGTTAATCAGTCTTTTCAAGAAAAAATGACTAAAATCTCAACATAAAGCTAGTTTTAATGATATATTTTGCTATAAAACATAGTAAAAATCCCAAATAATAGCTGTGGTTCAGTTTTGGCCCACCAGATAAAAGAAATGCACTTTGTAAGATGCAAACGCCCCCTGCATAAAAAAAAAAAAAAACACAACTCGCTTGCATATTCACACCACAACTACATCTGTCCTCTTGACAGAACGGAATCTTAAAGCTCCACGGACTAATCCGTCCGCAGGCCGAGCTGAACGTGTTAATGCTGTCAAATCAGTCATAACATTTTTCATGGGCAGGATGAAGAGCACTGTCACACTCGCGCTCTGCCCCTTTTGTAATGCAACTGTAGCTCTCCGCATGGGTGCAGCTGGTCGGAGGTGTGCCGCACCGAGCGCTGTATTCTCTCCTCGCGAGTCGGCCCTAATCCCAGCCGCTGAGAGCATCTCGGGCGCAACTCGGCACGTTCCGCCCCGAGGCCAATCCCAGGGAAGGAAGCACCGCTTTCTGTTTGCCTTGTGTGACCCAAGAGGGTTTAAAGGTTGCTCTTCCAGAATGTTTTTCATTTTCAGTAACAGCTAAGGGTTTGTAAAATCAGGGCAATAATTTCAAACAAAGCCAAAATGTAGCATATGCTTCCACTTTGACCTCTCTCCCTGCACTGGATCGCTTCTAAAGAGTCATAATCGGTTGTTTTCCTAGCACAGCTCTGGATAACTTCATCCGTGTGCTGATGGGAGCCGTACAGAGGTTTGTACCTCTTCTTGTGCACACTGGAATGCTTTTCTTGTATCCAGTGCATAATGCGACGCTCGTTACACAAATTGAAAGAATTCTGAAACAGCGCCAACAAATGTCACTCAAGAGTTTTTGTGTTGTTGTTGTTTTGTTGGGGTTTTTTTTCCCCCCGCCGCTGTCACAATCGTACATCCAGCTGGCTTTCCGTCTCTCTTGGATCTTTTCCTTTGAGGGGAGGACGGCTGCAAAAGAAAACACACAAAACAAGCAGATGCGTCCTATCATCACCTGTCGCTCATTCACCTGTCCTTTGGTAATACCGTCTCACTCCTGCTCCCTTCATCTCCCGCCGCCGTCTGCCTCTCCCGGTTGTATTTGCCTCATTTGTTCTCCTGTTATTTCTTTTTTTTTCCCTCCAATCTGCCAGCCCACAGGATTTGACTGCATCGACGTCGACTCACATGAGGAAAAATTAAACTGAGATTCTCGCTCCTAATACAGTTTGGTGTGCCACTTCCCAGATGGAACGTTAGACATCATAAAGCTTTCCTGATGATTTTTTTTAGCACGTCTTTAGCTTTATTTAAAGCAGCATCTCCAAACCAATCAAGATTTCAATGGAGACCATTGTAACACTTTCCAATTCAATATCACTAAAGTATGTCTTAAAAACGCTTCTAACCATCCATGACTTTTGTGAAAGATTACAAAGGATGAAGAAAAAACTGAAATCAATCAGAATTTGAATTGAAATAATGTTTCAAATACGCATTTGCTTATTTCTTTCATCAAATCTATCTGAGGTAGCTCATCGACAACTGTTTAGCTTTTGCTCGTCCTGGCTTTATTGTTCTGGCAAAACTCGACTTTACTGAGTTTAATAGAAAATTCCAGTGATAACTTGAGAAAATCCCCAAAACTTTTACATCTTTTTTTTATTTTCATGCTAATGCTGCTTCAATGCATCCCCAGATACTGTTCTTTCTTCCAAAGTTTAGATTTCCAAAGTCACTTAAACCAACCGAAAATGCACTTCTTGGCTTGTGGAGAACCATGTGGAAAATTGCCTCATTGAATTCAGAAGAAGGAAAAGACCGAAATTTCACAAGGCTCACTTTTCTGAAAATATTTTGCAGAGCCAGCTCCTCTTTTGAAATAAAAATGCATATCTGTTCACCACAAGTAATCTGAGTGACGCACAGAGACATCAGGGCTCCTCAAGAGCACAACACTGCCACTATTCTCATTACCGACAATCTTATAAACTTTCTACAGAGTCATCAGGTTTTTTCTTCTTCGCAGATTTCCTGCCTCACTGATATGTCTTCAGCAAGAGCAGTGATTGCTCTCCTACTGTGGTTCTGCCTGCTCCTCCCACATAGTAAACATTCCAGACTATGATTACTGAGTCCCTGTTCATTGATTGCTGACATCTGATTGGCTGATAGGCTGTCCACTGATTGCATCCAGCACGTTCCTCGTGTGTCTGAGTCCACTGGGCTGCTCTTATACAGCATAGAATAACTACCAAATTTTGAGAAGATGAACATTTTTCTGACCCATTTCCATGGAAAATGGAAAATACAGATTTTTTTTTGTTTCAGTTTGTTGTTAGGGTTGGTAAATAGCCTTTTCTTCACATCGTTATGTTGCACTTTCTAGCTCTGTGATGATAGTCAATTGGCACTAATACAGTTTGTGGCTCTGTTATTGGATACCTTTGATTTAATCATGAAGAGGGAGTAGAGGTGAAGTCGAACAACAATGACATTTATTGTCTCAGTAGCAATCATGAAAGGTTCTCACACAAAGTAGAATTGCTAGAATGGGAAAAATCTGTTCTTTTGAAGTGCAATGATGATCAAAAGCTACCTGTGTAGATTTGAATGTGTTGCTCTTGTCTGCTGGGGTTGATGAGGGGAGTGAGGTGTTGATCCTTTGGGCTGGTTTCAAAACGAAATGCTTAGAATAAAATCAAAAGTTTGGTTAAACAAAAACCTGATGTGAATTTTTATTTTTTGGTCTAAGTATACCCAGTGTTCTGCTTCCTTTCATTAACTGTAATAGATCAGTTGTGATTTCTCACCATTGGATCTAGCGAATTTCAAAATGATATGTCCCTTCCAAATTATAACTAGAAATATAAAGGAAATGTTCCTCAGAGCTTCCTACTCTTTTTGTGACCACTTCACCAGGCGATCCTGAACTGCACTCTGATTTAAACAGAGGCCATGATAACCCCTCTGTGAGGCACAAGCCGACATCCTCATAGGGGAAAATTATGCTTTTGATGCCCTACAAAATTGAGCTCTTTGAGCTACTACAAAGAAGTCACATCAAACCGAGCCTCCAGCTTTGGACTGCTGAGCCTGTTCGCATCGCACTCAGTCAGGTCATGGCTTTCATAGCACTCACCAGGCAAACTCCAATTATTCGGGAATCTGAACAAAAATAATGATCGCCAGGTCTTTTTAAACCCCGTCAAAGGAACAGAGATAACTTTGAATTCCCTGTGTCTCGGTTTATTCAATCCCCTCTCTCTGTGTGACCATCGCTGCCTGACTGACCGTCCCTCTTGAGGTCTGCTCACTTTCTTGGATGTAGTCGGTTCAACAATCGAGCTCTTCCAGATGCTTCGATGGAGGTTCGATGCGGCACCGCCGGTTCCCCAGAAAAACACCCTGATCAGAAAATCATACATGATACAGACACTCAAATCACTGCAAACCGCAGATGAAGCAAGAGAGAAAATAAGAATGAGCAAGACAGAGAGGGAGATCGAGGCAGAGAGATTTAATGACATGAGCAACACATGAAAAGAGCAGACCATGGATTGATGGATGGATGGATGGATGGATGGGTCGGCAGATAGATAGATAGAAAGATATGTGGATGGGTGGATGGGTAGCCAAAAAGCAATGTGAATATAAGTCCAAAATCTGTGCTGCAACAAGCAGAGGAACACAGCCAGATTTAGCAGAGGGAGCGTGTAGGCGGTAGGAAGTGTGTGTTGTCAGAAAGTTGAGGGAACACTGTCCAGAGCAGACAGAATCAAAGATCTACTGCTTGAAAGGCGGAAAAAAACGCAACATTTTTTAAATTTTTTTGGACCGTGGCTTTAATTCCGAACACACGGCAGGAGTCTTGTTGACACCTCTCGCCAACTGCGAAGAAATCACTGCACTTCCGTTTGACTCAGGACTCTCGTGTCTCCAAACAAATGCATTTTTCATTGTTTCATTCATGTGCAAAATGATGTTGGTAAGCACACTGACGCGGTACACAAAAACAGGCGTTTTGTCACTGTCACTGCTTCAACTTGCAGTGTTGACTGCATAAGCATTTCATGCAGCTGCATCAGAATCAAACTGTGTGTCACGGGATGTCACTCTTATGGGGTGTGCCAGTTCGGCGTAGAAGTGGAACCATTGTCTGGAATATCAGAAATCACAGATGTTAAGTTGATAAATGCCACTTGCAACCAGAAAAAATAACCTCACTGACATATGCTGCTGATTATAGTGATTTTTTTCGTATATGTATACCACTTTGAAAAGGCTTGTCTGGGATTTTTCCATTGGCAGATGCCAGTGATGTGTCAATTTATATTTAGTTTCATTGGTTTGCTACTGATTTTCAACTGACATTTGGCTGCTTTTCACTGTCATATGCCATTACTGACTTGGATATGTCATTATTTTAATCCACATGACTGATCTGTGCTGCATTTGAATCATCGATGACTTGTTAATGCCCCATGCCTCTTCCACACAGGCGTTCTGGTTGTATGCCAGTCTGGCTGGATTGCCATATGTGTAATGAATTAAAATGTACAGTTTTTGCATTTTCATTTCAAACTCGCGCCGAGTGTTCGGCGATTTGCGTCCACACCGCTTTAGTGGCAAGTCGATCATGTTAATTTTTGAAAACCTGCCTGCCAGCAGACACTTCCTTTGACAAATCGATCCACTGAATCCCTTTTGTGTGTTAAGAGCCAGGCCCAGTCTTGTTTACGAGTTACCCACAGCCCTGCTCTTCATCTGTTAGCGATGAATGACCATGTTTTGACAGACCATCATTAAGCTGTGCTTAGGAAATATAAAACATGAAACGCAGAGAGGCTATAATTACCGGAGAGTGGCACGTCGAGGGGTTTTATTTCTAACATTTATCATTATCATTTCATTTTTATTAAACTGTAAAAGAAGGCACGGCGTCCGCTGGCAACTGTGTTTGATCGAATGAATGAAAAAATCCATTGTAAATATGTTATCGTAGGTGGTTGGTACAATTCTGAATTACTTTGACAGTTACAGATCAGTCCTACTCATGAAAAATGTTTATTTTAGCCTCTTTGAAATGCGCGGCAGTACTTGTTGTCCTTCAGTTCTCAGCGGTGTAGCCAGGCTTCATGTCAGCGATCAGGTTTTGACAGTGCTCTTGTTTCCTGTTTCAGGTATGCGTATTCTGGTGACACTGCTGCTGGACACCCTGCCCATGCTGGGAAACGTGCTGCTGCTCTGCTTCTTCGTCTTCTTCATATTTGGCATCGTGGGCGTCCAGCTGTGGGCCGGCCTGCTGCGAAACCGCTGCTTTGTCGAAGACAACTTTTCCTTGTAAGTCTCATGTACTTCCCATTTCTCCCAGCGTGTGCCGTGCTGTACAAGTTTTGACCGTAAAGCAGTTATCCTTTTTCTGCTTTTCTAAAAAAAATTTTTTAAGATTGGATCAATCACTTCATCACCACATTCAGTAATTGTCCCATTTTACAAGACATGGCCCCAGCATTTTTTTTTTTCTCGATATTCATCCAGTGCTTTATTTTTCAAGCATGTCAAGCACCATCTCCAACATGGCCGTTTGTGTCGAACGCCCTTTTGAGAAAGATAGCAGCACTGGTCGGAGCCAGCTCCTGTGAGTGTCAGGGTTCTAGGTTGTGGTGTGGTTGGAAAATATTTGCCTCACCATTACACTTTGTTTGTTACTTTGTCATAGAAAAGCATCCAAGTGGATTTGTACCACAGTTCATGTTGGATGCACCAAATGTTTCCTAGAAGATGTCACTGGAGGCTGGTGGACGGTTTGATAACAGTTGAATTCATACAAATAATGCATCAGTCTTGGAATAAATGCTCTTGTGCCTCGCCTTCTCGGATCTCTGCTGATAAATATGCTTCTTGCTTTGTGGTAAATCGATGGAAATCCACTTCTGTGCTATGTTTATGCTCTTGGATGTCAAGATTAAGTTGATTCATGAAGTTCTAAGATCAATCATACTGAATATCTGTACTTGAGAAAGGTACAAACTTTTCACACTAATTTCAAGTCCTTAATCATTGTTAAGAACTTTCTCCTCTCCATCCCTCATATAGAGGAACATGTCAAAGAACCACTAATTCCAAAGGGAAATTTCCCAACCAGGAGCATTTCCAAGGACACCTGCCACCAGAGATTATTCAGGTTCAGGACTTCCGGATTCAGCCCGCATCAATCAGATTAGCCGGATTTCTTCTTCTGCCAATATTTGTCAGTGTTCATTTTAGCTGACAGCGCCCCCAAACAAGCAGCTGATGTAAATGCATCAGATTGTCCTTGCGTTTGGTCCGTCAGTGATCCGCTCTCAGAAGTGCAGTGTGTACGCAAACTGAACCAAATGAAGGTGTGATCATTCTTGGCCCCCCACCTACACAGGAGAGCCGAGTCCTGGACTTTCCTGGTATGAAACCAGCCTAAGAGTCACCAAATAAGTTAAGTGGGAAGAAGCTGGAGTACCCAGAGACAACCCACACACACACAGGGGAGAACACGCAAACTCCACATGTTCAAAAGCTTCATGAAATCAATCGTCAATGTCATCCATAAACAGTAAGTCTAGGATGGATGGTGGAGCGTTCGGAGGCTCCACCACTGCTTCTGGGAGGTTGAGAGTCACTGTTTGTTGTCCTGACAGAGGAACAGGACAAGGTTCAGCTGGTGGGACAACCGGCTTCTTGTTCTGTCGAATGGCGCCTGTAGGATTTAAAGCAAACGGTGCATCAGAGAAATGCTTCATACCTTATTTTGAAAGAAAATATTGCTTTGCTTACATTAAGACCAAATGTTGATAAAATAACTCTGTAGCTTGTTTTTTAACAGAAATGTGTTTTGTGCCTGTTCTATTAAATCTAATTCAACATTTGATCATCAGCAAAAACTGCATTAACTTCTGGTCTCTGTGAGCTAAACTCTTCCTGAAAATCTTTGAAACCACTGTAAATGCTATTTTGCTCTTTAACAAATACGGTATATTTGAGAAATGTATGGTCTCATCCGTTCAGCTTCGATCTAGTTTATATTTTGGTCAGACTGATCCTCAGTCTCTTCTTACCTTTGCTGTCGGTGGAAGCTTTTGTTCTTCTTCTCTTTTGCTTGTTCCCCTGCAAAAGAAAACACGATTTTACATGAGATGGTCAGATATATTGACAGTTTCAGTGTTGTCCTGTAAACACTGAGCAATGTGCTGCTTAAACACTGATGACTTACGTAGTTGTAACTGTTGGACCAGCCTGGGTGCTGCTGAGCGTGGAGCTGGGATTCTCTCTTGGCCTCTTCACGATATTTGGCCTTCTGCGTCTCGGACATTGACTTCCACTGTTGAAGGACAACACAGTATTACTGATGCTCAACTACAAGACAGCTTGTTAATAGAAAAGTAATCAGATTATTGTTGTTACTGCTTGGTGACTGATGACAGAGGGGATAAGAGATTCACCTTCTCTCCCAGATAATTATGGAGTAACAGGTATAAGCACACCACTGGATAATTTATAAAATATGTATTTTTTTTTTTTTTTTGTATGTTTCATTACATTTATGATACATTCAGTTCCAAAACTGTATTTTAAAGAAACAAATTGTAGTTATATTTTAACTCAGTTTAGGAACATTCTGAGATTTTTCTACAATGAAAAACTACAATGAAAGTGTACATATTTTTTTTTTTTAAATTGTGAAGTGGTAAAAGTTACGGTCATGTTATTGATATTGCAACATTTTAAATAAATCTAGTTTTTTTTGTTTTTTGTTTTTTTTTATTTTGATGTGGACCTTTTGAACCTTTCTTTCAGAAATTGTTTGGAGCCGACCACGGGTTGGAAGAACCGTTTCACCTCCACCTCAGCAGAACAACGACTTTCCACAGAACGTGCTTTTATTCCCCACTGACGCAGACCCTTGTCCTCAAGAAACTATATTGATCTCTTGACTCCGGAGGTCCTTACCGCAACAGGATTTACTGCTTTATTATTTTCTTAACACAGCTGTGACAAATAACACGCAAAAGATTGGAAGCAGGTCAACAGGAGGTCAAGGTAAATTCAGAGGAGTGAACCCTGACCCCGGGCAGGAAAATCAATGGGGTTAGTGATTATGGAGTCTCATCACGGTGATGAATGGGGCAGAGACAGGCCCCAGAATAATGAGAAAGACCCTGTGTGGCCAGTGGTATATGGAACACGGGCACCCATGACTTATTCATGTTCCCCGTTGTCATGCTGGCTTCATTACTCTCTATAGGATTTATGACACCTCACAGCTGTAATTTCAGTTCATGCATAATGGCTGTGGTGAGCAGGCATATTTTTTCGTGATACTCGTCAATTTTTTAGACGTATCTCAGAACGTCCGCACCTCGGAATTAGATGAATGGCACATAAGCTCCGTCCGAAGTCATAATCATATCTGTTTTAGTGTCGCCTGCTATTTCTCCCCGGCTTACATTACCGATGCATAATTCAGTGCCTTAGCAACAGCTGTTAACTGTTCTCTGGGTTGACAGTGGCCCTTTATTAAAAATAGCAAGAATATTTGACAGCAGGCAATGGGACCAACATCCATTGTGGCATACATTATCAGGGTGTGATAAATCAAACACACTCAGCTCTTTGGACCACTGAGTGCTCCTGTAGCTCATCTTCAAGTGTGAAATGACTTTTAAGAAAGCAGAAATAGGAGGGTGTGAAGTGGTCTTGAAGTGGGACGAGTCTGGTCGACTTAAAATATGTGATGATACAGTAGAAAAAATAAAACACCAGCTGTGTGTGCGTTGACGGACAAGCCAGATATTATGCAATCGGCAGACGCACACTGGTTATTCCAGATGGGGGGAGTGCTTTGCAGCAGATTTGCCAAAAGGTGTTCCAGCAGGCAAATCTGTTCATGCATCCAAATCTCCTCAGTGCACACGGGGGTCTCCCCCAGTATTTTGGCTCTGGATTTCTTAACACAATTACAGCTGCCTTCATTGATGAGTTCCAACTATCTGTTGGTGGTAATCAGTGAAGTCTTATGCTGTTTTATTGTCTGCTTGTTTGTTTATTTGTTTGTTTTTACAACTGTACAGCAACGCACAGTTTTTAAATGTCCTCAGAAAATGGATTTGATTTTTAAATACATGTCCTTTGTGCTCGTTTAAATCCTAAAGCAGGGTTGGAAGGTTGAATACGAATTGAGGGTTTTTTTTTTATTATTATTATTCTTTTCTTTTTGTGGTTCAGACTGGCAAAAGAGGCAGACTGTATTGGAACAATTACCAGACAAAAGAAAGTTCTTTGACGTATGAAGGAAATTCTTCTTTCTTTTTGGAAATAGTCAAAATAGTTCACTTTTTCAATTTGAGGTAATTTTGAGCCCTTTTTTTTATTGTGGTTTTGCAATATGCTCTTCAACAATGGTTGTTAACTTCTATAAATCATCTGATTGGGAATGTCTCAACTGCATGCACAGTTGAGTTGAGATGAGTTTTCATTGGGTCATTGTACCATTGTTGTGTAAACGAGGCTTCTGACAATATGGACATGTTCTTAAATTAAGTAATTTGCTCTGGTGACTGCAAAAGTCACAATGCAGTTTTTGCACACGTTCCTGTTATTTCAACGCTCTGATGAATTCTCAGTGTCAAGTTTTAGCTCTCAGTTTGCAGGACATCTAGAGATTTTGGCCTAACTCGTATCTGTTTTC
The DNA here is from genome assembly GCF_902148845.1 of Salarias fasciatus. NCBI lineage: Eukaryota > Metazoa > Chordata > Actinopteri > Blenniiformes > Blenniidae > Salarias > Salarias fasciatus. The sequence goes on along the minus strand of NC_043752.1, from coordinate 7,124,793 downwards.
TTTTTTCGCCCTTTCTCTCAATCCAGCCCTCTTTCTGTGGAGCTGGGAAAATACTACCACACCGAAAACAACGACGAGAATCCCTTCATCTGCTCTCAACCCCGAGAGAACGGCATGAGGGACTGCGGCTCCATTCCCAAGCTGTACGAGGAAGGGGTCCTGCAGTGCAACCTGGACATGTACTCCTACAACAGCACCGACAACACCACCTGCGTCAACTGGAACCAGTACTACACCAACTGCTCGGCTGGTCCTCTCAACCCCTTCAAGGGAGCCATCAACTTTGACAATATCTGCTTTGCCTGGATCGCCATCTTTCAGGTTGGTCAAACTGAGTGTGAGCGCTGGATGAAGAGCTATACTGAAAAAAGGAGTGAAATTTCATGACAGTAGTTTGAATCAACAGGTTTTTTTTTTCTTTTTTTATTTCTCCAGAGGGGAGCAAACAGTAAGGCTTAGCTAATGCGCAATCCTGTGACACAAAGTGGAGTCATAAAATGAGAGAGGGATCATAATTGCCCAAGCGACTGTTACATCAAAGAAATCGGGCTTACGGGATTAGCAGGTCAACGCTGTCACGCCAGCAGAATAGAGGCCCATTTTTTTCCTCCACCGTTTGTTTGCTATCGTCGCATCATTTGAAATTCCTTTTGTTGGAGTCTTCATTCATCGCTGTCAAGCTAAAGGGGGTAATTTTAGACGACGAAAGCCAGATTGGGGATGAGTTTTCCCATAAGTCTAGCTTCTGACCCGGTTAGCCTGTGTGGGCTAAAGCAGACAAGAGGAATGTTGGGGATTAGTCTTCTGCTGAGCTCCGATATTCTGAACACCCTCTTTTACATCCCATCTTTAATCTTACTTGGTTAAGCTTCAATTGTTCTATTCTCTGATCTGTCCTTTTTGTCTCACTGTACTTTAATGTCTGTTTTCAGGTGATCACTCTGGAAGGCTGGGTGGACATTATGTACTTTGTGATGGATGCTCACTCCTTCTACAACTTCATCTACTTTATCCTACTCATCATTGTAAGTGCGCCGTTATGGCCCAAACCAGTGGGACCGCACAAAGACGTGTGAAGAACGTAATTGATCTTTTGGTTCTTTGTCCTTAGATCGGCTCCTTCTTCATGATCAACCTGTGCCTGGTCGTCATTGCAACTCAATTCTCTGAGACCAAGCAGAGGGAGAGTCAGCTCATGAAGGAACAGCGGGTGCGTTTCATGTCCAACGCCAGCACCCTGGCCTCCCTCTCCGAGCCGGGCTCCTGCTACGACGAGTTGCTCAAATACCTGGTCCACATCATTCGGAAGGGCGCCAGACAAGTGGCTCACGTCTGCAGGTTCTTGGCTCGTCGCGCAGGTCTAAATATCGCTGCCTCGCCCCCGGCTTCCGATCCCCAACGCAGCCAGAGTCAGAGGAGGAGGAGGAAGACCTCCAGGCAGGGCTCTGTGTCCGTTCATCACATGGTGCACCACCACCACCATCACCACCACCACTACCATCTGGGTAACGGTAGTGTGAGGGGAGCAGGGAGTATCAGATGCCTCGAGGGCAGGGATGTGGAAGTGGGGGCTCTTAACAACAATGGAGGAACTCTTGTGGCAACCACCGCAAGCGGGCATCTGGCTCTGGCGCCATCGTCTTCGATAGCAGTAGCAACATCTGACGCAAACCTTGCGGCTCTGGCCAGTCCTGCTGCTGCAGCAGCAGATTCGTCCTCAGTACGCAGCGTTTTCAACACAGAAATCCTTCGTTGCACTCCTTCGCCCACCAACCCAGGCTCTTACTCGCTGGCTCCAGCAGCTGCGTCCAGGGTCATGAAGAGGAACTCAGTCCCTTTCGCTGCTCCAGGACCGAAAAACTACCCCACCCTTCAGGCCCGAGCCTTGGCAGAATCCAGAAGGGGGAGCGTTGCAACCAGCACCCTCACAAGTATGAACCTCAACCTCAACATCCCCCCTGTACCCCTGGAGAGACGATTGTCCAGCGTCGTGGACACGCACAATACAGGTAAGGCTTCACAACAAACAATCAGCGCCGTGCTCACAAAAAGCATGAATGCAATCAGAGGCATGAAAAGCTCTTGATTAGTTCTATGACTCACAGTGTTTTGCATTAGCTGTGTCAGATCGTTTGCTTCACTGATCTGAGGGAACGGCTGCAAAGAGAGCCAGGGTTTGAAAATAATGAGAATATCTCATTCACTTAGGATCAGTGTTTAATATCCATATTGATGTTTAGGCAAATGAAGTGACACTCCAGTGGAAGTGCTCCTTTTTTCTCTCTCCTATCGCTTATTTGGCACAGCATGGAATCAGTCTGTTGTGATGGGGCTTTAAACTTATAACATGGGCCATAGAGGGGCTTTTTTCCATGACAGACAGACAGAACTAATTACAGTCAATAAACGTTAATCCCTAATGACTGAGCTTCAGCCAGCACTGTTTACCTCTGGCCAGCTTCCGAGAGGCAACAGGCTCAGCAAAATCCAAGCCCGGTTTGTTCAGGTTGTGCAGAGCAGGGAGGAGTTGGCCAGCAGCCAGACAGGCCTCAGCACAGGCTGCCGAGACCAGACATTAGCCACACTTTACATACACTCTGCCCCTCAACATCACACACTCCATCACTCAGGCAAACTCCCAGAAATGTTGGGTTTCATCACATGAATTCTATCTTCTGTTGGATTTGACTCTTTGTCGAAAATGTCTAATTTTTGCAGTTTGTCATAATTCTACCCTGTTGTGCCTTTTCTGCTGTGTCAGTTTCTCACTCTGACCTCTCTGACTCGTCTGCAGCTCAGCTCTCCCGCCAGCTGTCGGCCCGTGAACTCAGCACCACCAGCAGCGCCATGGACACGGCCACTCTGACACTGGACCCCGAGAACTGCCCGTACTGCGCAAAGGCCCTGGCCAACGAGTCCGAGGGCGGCACAGACGGCAACGAGACGCCCGGCGACTCGGACAGCGAAGGCGTGTATGAATTCACCCAGGACCTCCACCACAGGGACCGCAGGGACAGCAGGCAGCCCAGGAGGAAGTACCGGAGGCTGGGCAAGACCGCCGCAAAGGTGGTTCACTTCTGGAGGCTGGTGTGTGACACTTTCCGGAAAATTGTGGACAGCAAGTACTTTGGCCGAGGGATTATGATCGCCATTCTCATCAACACCATGAGCATGGGAATCGAGTACCATGAGCAGGTTAGTGTGCATGTGTTATCCATTCTTTTGACAGACACCTGAATGCCACACAGCAGGAACATCCTCTCGTTTCAATAGATGCCCAATGAAAGTTCCATATCTCCTGTGTCACTCTGTGCTGTTGTGTAAGCAAACGCTGCTCCCACATGCCCAACTGGAATTCCTGATGTGTCTCTCTGGTCTTTTGTTTACACGAGCATAATTGCAGCCATGTGAGAGGGAAATCAGACAGAAAGGGAGTACAAGGACCAGAGTATACAGAAAGAGGGAGAGAAAAAGCAACAGGGGTGATTTAACGGGTGGGGAAGGCCCGACAACATCTGACAGAGATTTTCTCGTTCCATTCCCAATTTGTTTTGGAGTTCTGTGTTTTGTTCTCGTTGACCCTATTTACACCTGATATTGACATGCAATCTAATCTGGATTGCCTAAGCCTATCTGGGTTAGTGAAAACGCATATTTGGGTATTTATTTGTGTTGCATATCGATGCCACAGGTGTCAGTAAGGTGTTGATGCAAATCTGTTTTGTAGTTTTGATGGAGAAAACAATCATCCTGAATACATGGTCAGTCACGTTCACCTTCTCCTGCTGCCTCAAGCTGTTTGCCTTCAAAACTGTTGAAAAGAACAGTTCATACATTCTTGCTTTTGTTATTGTGGGGAAAAAAGCATTTGTTGACAGTTTTATTAAGATAAATTGCTATTTATCAAGCAACAAATGGAAAAATTTCAAGGAGCAATGGGGAGGAGAAACGAAAGTATAATCTCTTCTGTTCATTTTGTTATTGTGTTAAAGTTCCTTAGCTTTGAAAAAGGCTTTGATCAGAGTAAAATAACTTCAGTGTTGTTTCAAGTGTTGGTCACCTTCTTGTAAATCTTTATATTTGCACATATTGTCAGTCCTGTTTAAAAGCCCCCCTGTTATTGCACTGCCATGCTTCTAGAGTTCTACTGTCAGTAGTTTGAGCACCGATCTTTCTTATTTTTTGTCAATTTTGTAAACGCTATATCGTTTTTAAAAAATTATTTTATGTTGGTAGTTGGAGTTTGCAGCCTTGATGCTGAAAGAAACAGATTCCTCCATACTGCTGAAGACGTATGAGGTAAAACTGTGTTCCCGAGACAATGCGTCGACACAACGATAAGCTAAACCAACCTGTTTCCACTCTCTATCTCAGCAAAACGTGACCACAGAGCAGTAATTTCACTTACAAGTATTTGTAGCCTCGCCGCATGGAAGTAATTGGAAGCGCTTTTTCCAAATTTGGACCAAAGCTGTGTGACACATTAAAATCAGCCCACAATCAGGCGTGACTACATTATTCTGACCTCTGGAATTCACTAGGGACAGGTTTCTAATGCGATACTTGATATATGGTTTTCTTCTGCCTCCAGCATGCCCTCATATCCCATGGGGAGGATTTCACTGACTGTTTTGAGTCGCAGATGCAGTCATTTTCCTGATCTTGTTGCGTTTTTTTACAACGTGGCTACGAATCGTTAATACTGGTCCTATGTACTTCTTGAATGGATCAGTCTGCTCTCTGCAATCTGGCATGACTCAATGCAGCGTGAGTTAAAAATAAACAACAGTCAAGTTTTTTTTGCTGAGTCACTCCTGGAATGTTTCTGTAACACTCCGCATCTGGTGAAATTAAAAACACTGAGTGAAGTGACCCCAGGAGGCATCGTGCAGAATCCAGCTTGCAGCCCAGCCAAATCCAATGTGTTCAAGGAAAACATCCATTACCATGTCTTGGCTGACCCCAAAACAGCTATTGGCACAAGAACACGCTGGATTGATAGAACCGTGATTACAGATCTGTCAACTCACGATAGTCTTTACAATTTACTGATGTGAAACATCGGTTTGGAGGAACTCTCAAGCTGCCTCCTTTACCCTTTTTGAAATTTAAGTTGTAATGAAACTGAACTTTGAAAGATTGAGACCCGCTTCAAGGAAGGACCTGAGACCTCCCGAACATGTTGTAATCTTAAAAACCTCCTGCAGGAAAAAAAGGTTGCCAGTGAACATAACACAAACCCCAGTTACATTTCCTACTAATGGTATTTGGCGAATCGGAAAGCTCGTATATGAGCCTTGTGAGACACAGGGCTATTGTTGCTGAAAGGCTCCAGGTTAGTTTGCCTGAAATGCCCTTTCTCTCCATCCTGTCACGTCAGATGCTCGGTGAATTCCCTCCAATATAACGTTCAATTAGTGCCAATATCCAAAATGTGTGCTGTTTCTTTCTCCCTCTGATGTTCTCATGATTTTTTCCAGTTAAACACAGAGCATGAAATAATTTGCCGAGCTCAGATTTCAGTGTCAAGGTACACGTCGTCTTTGATTCTATTGTCTTTGGTGGTGTTTTTTGGCAAAGCACGATTCCCCTTAAGGTTATATAACCCATACAAAGTAGGTGACACAAGCATTGTTTGCTTCGTGTGTATGCTCGTGCATGTGTGTAACAGTAGGATGAAGCCCGGCCAGGTTTTACGGGGTTACTTCTGGTCCCTGACCCAGTGCCTATAAACAAATCCAGATGCCAACATGCTTAGCACACAAACACTCACAGACACACATTCTCACTCAGAGGGAGGGGAGTTTGGAGCTCTCCGCTTTCCACCTTTCTTCCTTTTCCCCCCGACTTATTCCTAGCAGGCGTATCCATGCCGTTTTCCTCATTCTTGTCCTCCTCTTTGACTTTTTTTTTGCTTTTTGTTTTGTTTTTTATACAACAACCGTTTTTAATGATAAACAGAAAACCTTTTGTTGCATTTTGGCCGTTTGCTTACACAACCACACAACCACGGTGCTCGGAGTCACTGAAATCACAACTTTAAGGGGAAAAAAAAGCTCCCAAGGTGGAACTTTTTTGAAAATGCTTTCAGTCTCTCTGTGTAGATGGTGGAAAATGCAACTTTTCAGAAATGCTGCTACTGCACATCCAGAGTGTCCCGGTCCATATTCTCCTGGGACTTTATGGTTTTATAGTTGAGAGTCGTCCATAACAGCAACTCAATTTTGTAAAAGGACATCGTCTTCAAAACGTCGGGGCAAAGATGCGAAACTTTTTTTTCCGAAATGAGAACCATTTTCCTCGAAAAATTGTCCGACAAACGGCGCCTCAGTTTTTCATCTCCCTCTATGCACCCTTTCTGTCTCACCTCTCTCTCTCTCTCTCTCTCTCTCTCTCTCTCTCTCTCTCTCTCTCTCTCTCTCTCTCTCCCTTTTGCCCCTTTGCTCTCGTTTTTAAGAGCCTGTATCCCTCCAGTCTCCAGACAGGCTGCTGAAAACTTCAGTGAGACGCTTCATTGATTCCGAGCCCATCGACATCCAATAGACACAAGGATCACTAAGCCTCTGATGTCTCTGTAACTCTGTCCATATGGAGCACAGGCAGGGATTTAGTTTCCATACATCTGCTCGCCAAGTTTCCTTTGAGACTTTCACACATAGCATGTCCCCTTTCTGAATATTACTTTTACAGTAAAAGTATTTTCAAGTAAAGTGTAAGTCCATTAAAGTCTGGATTAAGCCAAGGCTGATTCCCTGCAGTCGATATAGTTATTTTGTAATTGTTAAAAATGAAAAAATAATATTTCACGTACTATTTCACCTCTACCTATGGCACATGCACAGTCGATTGAACAGACTGAATGAGTCATGTGTAGCTTTATAGTGTTGATTAACTCGTCACGGAATATAAAAAGCATTAGGTTACTTGATAAAGTAACTGTAAAGTTCAGTGTAACTTTCCCGAACAGGCCTGATTTAATAATGAGCAGATAGCTGTCGACACTGTGTGGATCGGTGTCATGGGAATTAATTTACTCATAAAATCAGCTGAAATCACATCATAGAAGTGAAGGAAGATGCTCGAATTTTTGAACTAAGAACTATAAGGAAAACCTACAATTGGTAAATTGTCTCGGCTGGTTAGCTGAAACAATTTACCAACTTGTTGGTTGCTAAAAGTCAGCTCTGTGGCACGTTGCTCCCGAAAGTGTTGATGTTACACAATACTGCTGAAAGGAAAGAATATGTGTTGGTGAGATGAGTCTCCGGCTTGTTTCCCTGCAGTGTGTCTCCATATAAACTTTCGATTCTCATCCAGAGCTGCCCCACCTCTCTGTACTTTCTTTCTCTGAGTTTTCCTCCCAAACCAGCACTAAAGAGAAAACTAGTTAGTTATCTTGCCATGATACATACCTTTTAAAATATTGATGTAAAAGTCTTCCGAGCTGCTCGGAGCTCACAGCTTTACTCTGATAAGTGTTGTTTTCTTGCTTAATGGGCTGCTGGGCGTCTCTGTATATCTACAGAACGTGCAAAGCTTTCCCGACCCGTACTGACCCGACAGCCTCGTGCATACGCCGCGTGAAGATGGATGAATGGCAACCCTACAAACATATTGACTGCAATTAGCAGCCTCGGCAGTGCTAATTAGATCCTCTCTTCAATGCGGTGCCATAATCAGCTTTTCAGGAGAACACAGAACGCGTCGATTTCACAGTAAGAATCATATATGGCGTTGTAACACGCGCTGTCTGCAAACCCCGCTGTCTGTTTCCCCCGCTTGTAAATACAATGTGATAGAGACACCAATTCCTGCCAGTTACAAATATTAGCTGTGATGTCCAGCGTTTTGTTGTCCATTCATCATCCGCCGTTCATCCGTCTTGTGCCGCGGGCGGAGCGGACGCATCGCAAATGTCATAATCGCTGCCATAACCTATAATCTGGATCCGTCTCTGACAGTTAGAAATAAAACGCCCGCACGGATCGTCCGCTGAGCACCAGTCTCTGCGCGTCGCGTAGGAAAACAAGCGCCTGTGACGAAGCCTGTCTTCTCGCCGAGTCGAGCGCGACAGCCTATTGATCAAGCTGACCTGTTTTCTAACCCCCCTCCTGCTCTCGTGCGCAGACGGATCCGGCATTATGTATCATTCAGCTGCAAATCAGGTTGCGCGGCTCTGACTGTGTCTCAAGCAGACGCTATGAAGACGTAAACAACCTCTCTGATGAATAATTGACGAGGAGACAAACACCCACAAAGTTGACTCTTTACTCAAAGTGAATCAAACTAAAAGCACAACCTATTTGTAAAGACCAATCAGCAGCTCTGCTGGAAATAATTACCCTTAATGTGCTTATCCATCATGAATGAAGGTAATTATCAGAAGAATGGGCCTATCTGCAGCTAAATGTTTGAATTTGTGTTGATTGCAGTAAAGGTTGGGAGTGATTCGCAGAGATATGTGAAGACATTTTACAACATGGAGACTTTTAACAGCTCATCTCTCCTTTGAAGAAGAAAGAAAAATGAATAAATAAAGGGTGGGGGCTTCATACCTAGAGAGCTACGTGTCCAAACAGAGTTAAACGAGGAGTGAATATTGAACTATTTGTTAGGTAGACAAAAACATGACTCGAAATGAAGACGCCTGCCAACCTCCACCCTCACAGTGACTCAGCTCGCCTTTTTTGGTCCTTCATTAGGTAAATGTTTCGGATAGTACAAGATTCTTGGCGCTGCTTTTGCTACAGTTTCATCTCAGCGGAGGGTTCCAGCGAGCTCGGCCAAAACTAATGGGTGACCCGAAAACGCGGCCGACTACCGGCCGTCCATCATTACAAGATGAACTGACCCACTCGCAGCGCCTCCATGTAAGCAGATCCATTATGTGAAGGAGACTCTCCCTAAATTCAACTGTCTTTTTAGAGGCGTATTGTAAAGAAATACGAGCTGCCTTCACCGTCTCCCTCGTGTTGTGACTAAATCGTTTATATAGTCTTGTGAAAAACAAAGAAAATAGTATTATTGGTCACACAGCTTTAACTAACCGTGTACTAAGAGGGAGAAACACTACATTACTAGTTTGATGTGAGAATTTATGCTTGGTAGTGTGAATTGAAATTAGGCAAAGTTCACACTAATGTAGAACTAAACTTCATGTAGTTGGAACAATAAAGTTCAGCTAGATTACCTGAACTCGAAGAAGTTCATTTTGTAAACTAAAAGCTTAAAGTTAAAAGTTAAAGGCTATGTTAAATTAAAACTTTAAAATTGCATTGTGTTTTGGGTATTCGCTCACAAGACATGGCTCGAAGAAAATTAAATTAAACTTTGTCTTCAGCGTTTTTGCCATTTTTCAAAAAGCAAACGAGACACTTTTCGTAAATGAAAACTCAAAAATGCTGCTTTTTCACTGAAACGTTGATATTTAAACAGAGCCTCAGCGACTGTGGTAATAACTGTTTTCCTGCTGCAGTTGGAACCTGTCTGGTGCGTCGCAGTTATCCTCACATTCATTTTCAACAGGTCAGTCTGAGAAGCTGGGCAGAAATGTGTCAGCATCAGCTAAACTCCTCTGCGCAAATTAAATCAAGGCCCCCATTAATATTTCATCTTTTCATCGCAGAATATTTGCTTGTTTCTGTGATTGAATCAGCAGACGTATTTCATCTGGCGGTGGCTCGAGAGCCGTGAATCCTGCGCGGGGAACAATGAGCATCGACTGTTTTTCTCAAGACGTCAAACAGGAAGACGAGTCTGCGCCGCAGCCCCGACGTACACGTATACACACTGACCCCTCGCATAAATAAACCGGCCTCCCGAGTATACGAGCCACTACAGATGCCTCACATCCGCACGTGTCCTTCAGACAAAGACATGTTACAGTTCGACCTGGAGCTGCAGGGCCTCCACCCCCTCAGTCCGTGACACATAACAGACCCCCCCCCCCATCTGCTTTCTGTCTCTTTAAGCACTCACAATTGCACGCGCACGCTTTCTGAGAGGGGTGGACGCTAACTTGTTGCTCAGATGGAGGGATAAAAGCTGATTAAATAGTGTTGGACGGGGATAAGATGAGCGCGAGGACTCGGGAGGTGATGATACAGGAGTGGGGGGAGGAGAGGGTGTCTGCTTTATCTCCCCGTGCAGTTTAAGACCGTTACCATTTATGGTGGAGCTGATGGAATAGTTGCTGCTCTGCCAACTATGTGACACAAGCCCATAGTCTATTTACTGGGGAAGGTCAGCCTCTCTCTCTCTCTCTCTCTCTCTCTCTCTTTACATAAGAAACTTCCCCCGGTCTTTACGGCCACAGAGGCGGCCCATCGCTCTCCTCAGCTTCCCCTGATGGATGACCCTGATGCCGAGAGAGTTTGAGTACAAGTCGAGATGCATCTGAAAGATGCGAGCATTCAGGGAGTAACAGGGTGAAATTCACGGCTTCCTCTTTTATTTATTTTTTTTTTTTTTGGGAAATTGGTTCTACTGTTGTACTTGAGGCTTCTTCACACCGACATGAATATTGATTCGGCGTACGGCTGTTACACGACCACAGACTCACTCCTGGGTGACGGTTTGACTTTTATTAACCCCAAAAGCTTTTCCCTTGGAGACAAGCGCACACAGAGCCCCCTCTTTGAACCCAGGAGTGGCGGTGCGCGGCGGTTTTAGCTCGCAGCGCGCACGTTTTCGTCTGGCTCTTTCTCACTTTGCGGCTGAGGACGAAGACGAGGGCAGAGGACGCTTTCAGGTCAAGAGCTGCATCTGGAATTACACTTGCTGCTTTTGTGAGTGTTAAAAGCTGAAAAGCTGCAATTTGCCGGTTGAGGAAACCGCTGTTGACCCTTGTTGAGAGTTAAAGAATGCGAGAACAACCGAGCTTTGAATTTTAAGAGAGATGGAAAACGGAGACGTTCGCTGCCTGGAGGCAAGAAAAGTTGAGTCAGGACACACAGCAGCAGGAGAACCATGTATGGCTGCTGGAGTTTGTCAGTAAAAATGAGTCCTCCTTATCTTACATTGTAAAAGAGATAATGCAAAAGGTCAGCCGCAGTATTTTGACTTGAAAAGCGATTCACACTCGTCATCTCTCTTTCTTGGCGTCTGCTATGGGACGAAACACACGGTGGTGTCAGAGCCTTTCGACAACCGCGGCTCCTCTCAGGTGTTCCCAGTCCGTCGTGGTCAGTGGCGATCAAGAGCGAGCCAACAGAGGGAAAGTGGTGACGGACGGACGAAGTACTGCAGTCACTGCAGTCAGCTGGACGGAATGTTCAGGATCTGCTGCTGACATGGTGTCAGATCCCACAGCTCCCGTTCGGCGCTCTAATGTCTCCAATGGGAGGGAACGCAAACAATTATGTGTCAATCTTCTGTCCACATGCTTAAAAGTCCAAAACACGTTCTTTGTGTCAGTGTTTGCAACGATAGTCAAGTTGATAATAAAAACTTACACTTATTAATGAGTTTTTCAACTTTAAAAATACTTATTTTCCACCATAAATATGTTACAAATATTCAGTGATGTGTAGAATGTGCCCTGACATATTCATTGTAAGTACCGCTAACAGCGCTAAATTGTCACTTGAAAGTTGCAGTACCGGTCCGGCAATTTGTATTTCTTGGGGAGAATTTCAGAGGATGCGACGTAATAATGCACGCTCCTGCTGGCCTGATTTAGTTAGGTTTCATTTTGTCCGCCATTACTCCGCCAGATGCTTAGCGAGCAACAACTGAGCAGTATTGAGGATGGATCTTCCAGAAAGTAAGAAAAGACCGGCTTCTAGCACTGCCACAGCTCCAGCACAGACCCCACCAGGCAGAAGAAACTTAAATTTTACTTGAGCGCGACTAAAAGAGCGAGGAAGGAGTTCCCCTCTTCTGTGCACGTACATGGCCGCAAGCTACAGGCACGAGCGTTTCACTAAGCTGCAGTTACGCCCAAGGCCTGCAGGGGCCAGTGTTTTGCATGAAACGTGCAAATTCCTAATGCAATTCCGACGATGATCTCTTAATGTCTCACATCATATCAACCACCTTTTCTATTCTTGTCAATCTGACTTTCATTGTAACATTGAGTAGTTTGCGCTGCAGGCAGCCTTCAGATCAAATGCTTTTGTTGAACTGGACTTCTGATCAAATTAAGTTTATTATTCTTTTAGTTTGTTTATAAAAATGTTCTCATCTCTTCGCTAAAGTCAGGCGTATCGGTATATATATCGTAAGGTCAGATGTATTTCTTTTCCATAGCTGTTGGTGCACAACACAGCATAACGATGCAATATTTGCTTCCAGACGCTGGAAAGACCCATTCTTCCTTCAACCAGAGACAATATTTATTCAGCTTTCCTCCTTCTCCGTCACAGGAATGCGTTGCCTTATAACGGTTTAACGAATGAGGGCGACTCCAGCGGTGCAATCAGAAGGGTAGAGAAGTGATCAAATGATGGATTCAGTTATTTCCTGGTTCACTGGGATGTCAAATAACATGCTGCCCGTGTTTAGTGAGTTTACCTCTCTGCCTCTCCATCCTTTCCACACTGTCCTGCGCTCAGCTTTCTGTCTGTTTGCCTCAGAGAGCAGCTGTTTATGCAGAAAATGTTTACAATTTCATCAAATACTGTCAGGGACTGAGGATGATGAGGTGGAACGGCAAACAGGAATGTTTGTCCTTATAGAAAATAAGAACGCGAGAAGTAGGAACAATAGGTTAAAAAACCACATCGAAACAACAGATGTGGAGAACGAGGCGAACAGCCAGCGGTCTTTTCACCACGTTCCTCTCGAGAAGAAAACACTTTGGAACTGAAACAAGTACAGACGACCGTCGGGCAATCGAATCAGCATAAATCTCTATTTATTATAGAGGTGTAAATTCAAATAATAAACAACCTTTCTTTTGGCAAAGAATATTTTCTTTCACTGTGTTTAATAAGAAAATTGGAGATTGAATACCTACTGGGCAGTTTAAGCATCTAATAATCAGTTGTTTTTTTTGTTTCTGCTAAATAAACCAAAATAAGTATAAAAAATGTTATAAAGTGAAAGAAGTTTTTGTAGCAGAGTTAACTATGAGGCATAGTTTGTTACGGAGACCTGGCTGCAAGTCGGTGAGTCGACCCCGTTCTCCGAACTTTTACCTCCTGACTGCTTTTATCTCAACTCACCCCGGACCACGGGTAGAGGTGGAGGACTGGCAACCGTGTACAGATCCAGCTACACCTGTCGGCAGGTACCGGCAGATTCATTCTCCAGCTTTGAGCTTCAGACATTTGTGATAAACTTTGATACTCCAGTCATGTGCGCATTGGTGTATCGCCCCCCAAAGTTCAACAAAGATTTTATTCAGGATTTTACAGACTTTCTATCAGGTTTGTCCCTGAACTTTGATCAGTTTTTAATCGTTGGGGACTTTAATATTCATGTCTGCTGTGAATCCAGACCTCTGGCCAAGGACTTTTTAAATCTGATTGATTCTTTTAACCTGACACAGTCGGTGTCGGGCTCCACACACGTCAAAGGGCACACCCTGGACTTGGTGCTGTCCCATGGTCTTAATGTAAGCATGATTGATATTTGTGAAACGCACATTTCGGATCACTCTGTGATACTATTTGCGGTGACGCTGTCTCAGTGCGTGGTCGCTCCGCGCGCTCCAGCTCGTCGGTTGCGCACAATTAATTCCCAGACAGCCTCCTCGTTTGCCGACACTTTCAGTGAATTGTATCGCTTTGACGTGCAAAATCTCTCTTTGGATGAACTTCTTTTACATTTTCATAGCACTTGCACGAACGTTTTAGACGCGGTAGCTCCTTTTAGGCTAAAACGCCACAAGCCCAATGCGCAACCCTGGTTAAATGAAGTGACGCACAACCTCAGACGCGCATGTAGGCGCGCTGAACGGCAATGGAAGAAGGACCGTCTTCAAGTCTCCATGCAAATACTAAAGGACAGACTCATGGAGTATCAGAGAGCAGTTAGAGCTGCAAAAAGTGCTTTTCTGTCAAACCTGGTGTCCACAAATTATCACAAACCCCAGTTGCTTTTCAACACGCTGAAATCTGTTGTAAACCCGTGTGATAAAATCATTCCTGCGCCCTCAGAAACCCTTTGTGAAAATTTCCTGTCATTTTTCACAAACAAAATTGCTGCTCTCAGATTAGCTTCTTTGTCCGTAGAGGACCCACTGGCTCCATCAGTCTGTCATTCCAGCTTTGACAGTTTTGAACCTGTGTCTCTAACTGAACTAACTAAAATAGTTCAGCAGCTGAAACCCTCTTCTTGTCCTCTGGACATCGTCCCAAGTCGCTTGTTTAAGGATGTGTTTGATTGCATTAGTCCTTGTATTCTGCAAATGGTGAATGTCTCTTTAATGTCTGGATGTTTTCCGTCATCACTGAAACATGCTGTTATACAGCCACTCATCAAAAAGATGAACCTGGATCCAAATGTGTTGTCTAACTTTAGACCCATCTCAAAGCTGCCCTTTGTATCCAAAGTTTTGGAGAAAGCCGCCTATAACCAATTGCAGACTTACCTTGATTCAAACAAAATTGGAGAAAAGTTCCAATCAGGGTTCAAACTACGACACAGCACTGAAACTGCCCTTTTAAAAGTTTTTAACGACCTTCTTTTAACTGTTGACGCAGGAAAATCTGCTGTCCTTCTGCTTTTAGACTTGTCCGCCGCTTTTAATACTGTGGATCACAGCATCCTCCTGTCCCGCCTGAAGACACATGTAGGCATCAAGGGTTCAGCACTAAACTGGTTTCGATCCTATCTCTCTGATCGAAGCTTCTCTGTAAATCTGGGCCAATACTCATCCTCTGTGTCTTCCCTGAATTATGGCGTTCCCCAGGGTTCAATACTAGCACCTGTCCTGTTTGCTCTATACATGCTCCCTTTGGGTTTTATCTTCAAAAAACATAAAGTCTGCTTTCATTGCTTTGCAGACGACATCCAGGTTTATTTACCTGTTACGTCCAGTAACTGTCAATCTGCAGTAAAAAAACTGCAGGACTGTCTCAGTGACGTCCAGACATGGATGAGTGCTAACTTCCTGAACCTAAATAAGGACAAAACTGAGATTTTGGTGTTTGGTCCCAATAATCCCCTGCAAGGACAAGACAGTGCTATTGGTCCTCTGTCCTCCTTCTGCCGTCCTTTTGTGAGAAACTTGGGGGTGATGGTCGACCCTTTGTTTAAGTTTGACAAACACATCAGTTCTGTCATTAAGACCAGCTTTTTCCATTTGAGGACTCTGGCCAAAATCAGATCTTATCTTCCCCTGGCTGATTTTGAAAGAGTGATACATGCTTTTATAACTTCTCGTTTGGATTATTGTAATGCGTTGTATGTTGGGCTGGACCAGGGCGCCCTGCAGCGCCTGCAAAGTGTACAGAATGCTGCTGCCCGGCTCCTGACTAAAACAAAGAAGCGGGAGCACATCACCCCTGTGCTGTGCACTCTACACTGGCTGCCTGTCCGCTTCCGAGTGGAATTTAAAGTTTTATTAATCACTTTTAAGTGTTTTCACTCCCTGGGCCCCCCATACCTGACTGATATGTTGCAGCCCTACATGCCGACCAGAGACTTGAGGTCAGCTGACCAGCTCCGGTTGGTTGTCCCGAAAGCCAGGCTCAAAACCAGGGGTGACAGAGCCTTCTCTGTAGCAGCGCCCACCCTCTGGAACAACCTCCCCCTAGATGTCAGGTCCTCCGAGTCTGTGGGACAGTTTAAATCCAGACTAAAAACACACCTCTTCTCGAAGGCCTTTAAACACTAGCAAAACCGGAGTATATTCTTGGTGTCTTATTTGTCTTATCTGTGTTTTTTTTTTTTTTTTTTTTTTTTTTTTTTTATTATGTTTAACTGAGCCTGTTACTTTATTTAGTTATTTATCCTTTTCTTTTACTTCTGTATTGCTGTGCAGCACTTTGGTCAACGGAAGTTGTTTTTAAATGTGCTATATAAATAAAATTGAATTGAATTGAATTGAATTGAATGTTGTTTTGACAGTTATATATCCTTTATCGTCATTAAAAAAATATCCAAGGATCCTCAAATTAAGCTTTTTGGAGCGCAGGATTTGCATAAATAGTTTAACATTTTTTGAGACATGATTATTTGCTTCTTAGCAAAATGAGAAAAACAAGACTTTTGTTTGATTATCCCTTTTAAATGAAAAGCTTAACCTGCTGTCCTAAGTTAGTACCTGGAATTGTCTCACTGTTTTTCTACTCACACGTCTTGTTTGTTGAATTAAGTGTATCGTAAATGACATTTGCCCCTCAGCACGGAGTTATGTAGCAGCAGTGAGTCTTTGTGTGGATCACAGCTTTGGACATAATTATCAAAGATGCAAGTGGGCAGATCTGTGACATAGTTTCATATCAACCAGAATACCAGGGTTTTGTCTGTTTTATTTATTATAATTCTTGACAGATTTCAAAGTCTGGTCTGAACCCTGCAGCTGATTGGTTGCCGGTGTGGGTCCCTGAGCAAGGCCCTTCACCCAGAAGTCCCCCAAGCACCATAATGTTTCATCCCACTGCTCAGCTAAGCAATTTCCCCCCTGGGATTAATAAAATATTTTCTCTTCTATTGCCATCAGCAGGCAGAAAGAAAGCCATCCTTCTTCCGCAGTGGCTCGTATGTCTTCACCGGCAGCCAAGAAGAAGAAATCAAATGAATTTATTATACCTTAAGTAACACGGAGTTGTCAGCTCTTTTGCATTGAGGTGAAATGCTTCAACTCAGCTCACACTGAAGTTTGCTTAACATTAAGCTGTGCACTTTGTGTGAATTCCTGAATTATCTGCTGTTGTTGAAATGGAGGTTGGTCTCAAGGTTGGCAAGTTATTTCAGAAATAAGTGGATTTGACCCTGTTTTGCAGTTTTGTCGAAAATGTTTTGTAAACGACGGAGGCAATGCAAGGCAAATGTATTTATATGTAGCGCCATCCAGACACAAAGCAATTCACAGTGCTTTACAGGGAAACAAAGAAAATTCAGAAAATACATTGAAACAAGGCCGTTAGGAATCGGCGATTAAGGGATTAAAATGAGTTCTCTACGTCTTTCTCCCTCTGCACCTTTTACTTTGTTACTGTACAAGTGCAGAGATAGACTTTCTAATCACTCAGATGTTCTCATCATTATTATTAGATCACAGGAAAAATCAGTCTGGAGTGGATCGAATTAATGCTGGAAATGTCTTTTGTTGTCGCTTATCCAAGAGAATTACTTACTCGAATCAACACACACACACACACACACACTCACACACACAGCATTTATATGCCTTATGGGGACAATGCATTGACTTAAATATGCTTCCTGCAGACTTCAACCACAGTCTGACCATTAAACATCCTTCACCTCAAAATGTACTGAATTCCCTCCTGGTGACCTCCTTTTCTGTCCCCAGGGTGACACGAGTGCTCATGAGTTACTGTGTAATCAGGTTAAGACCCTCACCAGTATGGGAGAACACACACACACACACACACACACACACACACATACTGGCATGAAACCTAACCATCATAGAAGAGTGTCTAACCTCAGCTGACCTAAATCCTTGAACTTTAAGTGGAACATGAGGCCTAAAATCAGGCCCTTGCTTTCAGTAATATGACTAATATGAAGTCTGGTGTTTTGTTCTCACCCAGTAAGTTTATCTCCACAAATATAGACCCCACACTGTAAGACCCCCATTTCGTATTTAAATGTTCCGGTTGACAAAGTCCTTCATGAGCTGACCTGGCATTTCCACCCACATACATGGAGACATGTATGAAATGTTTTTCCTGCCTCATCTCTCAGTTTTTGAGTCAACAATTGTGAAGACCAATCACTGAAAAAGTCTATTTTTGATCAGCATCAGCACTTTGACCATTAAAACCACGAGTCTCAGCCTGATCTCAGCCCTGACATTACGTTAGTTCAGTGTTCCAGCGTCGACATCAGACCCCACAAGTTCAGCGTGCGGCCAGGTTAAAGACCGGTCTGGAAGAACACGGGCTTCAACCGTCACCACAGTGCGGGTCAGTCAAGGACATATTGCTGAGTATCACTTGAGTGGACCATCCATTCATAAAATGTATTACTTTTGCAATTACTCAAACCTTAACCATCATAATTAAGTGCCTACGTTCAACCATGAAACCATGATCATAACTCCAACCTATACTTAATTTGAAACCTCAGCCCTGCAAACCCTGAGGTCATAAAAGACATTACTGCATTTTGGTGAGTCTGACCCTACAAGTACACCATGCCTGCATGTCTCAGACCCCACAGAGGCACTGAAACAGGAACACACACCAGCAGACACCGCGCTGCATCATTGACAGTCTGGAGTGCAGCATCCCGTTTAGATTAGATCACATCAGATTAGATGACATTACATTAGCGCTAACCAGATTACACTATTCCTCATCTAACACACTCTACCTCCCTAATGCTCCCGCAGCCTCATTACCCAGGAAACAGCCATCAAAGGAAGCAATCCACAGAAAAAGCAGTGTCTCTCTCACGTACACTCTTCTTCTGCACATGGATGGATTATTCTCCCTGCAGGAAGCACACGCCACAACAGACATTTGTCTTTTTAGAGCTTCCTTCTGTTTGATAAGGTAATGACTGCAAACCTTTTTTTTTTCCTACTTCAAAAGTTCCTGCGTGTTCGACGTGTGTGTGAACGGGGCTTTTTTTTTTTAATTTATTTTATTTATTTATTTTTTTTTTATGGTCTCGTTCTTTTGTGGTAATCTTGCATGATGTCTGAAGAATGCCTAATATACAAGCTGGAACAATAGCGGGGGCAGGAACAGTGGGGGAAAAATAATGATCTGAACCTCAGTCTTAAGGCCAGATGTCTGCAGTCCAAGTCTCACCTCATAAAAAAAAAGTACTTCTTGTTCTGGCTTATCAACCGCATCAGTTACAGAGTGTTTGTGTGTGTCTGTGTGTGTGTGTGTGTGTGTGTGTGTGTGTGTGTGTGTGTGTGTGTGTGTGTGTGTGTGTGTGTGTGTGTGTGTGTGTCTGCCTTTAAGCGGTTTGTGTGAACAGTAAATTGTGCATACGTGTTCATGAGTGTGGGTGCAGAGTTCACCGTGTGGCCTGTAAATCCTCCTATTTTAAAAAGTGGAGATTTTAGGAGCATGCGCAAAACGAGTCCGAAGTGGCAGAAAAAGCTCGGGATGAGGCCTCGTTTACTTGACAAGATATCCAAGTGAAAACAGAAAGAATCTGGAGCACTTTGGGTGCTCAGAGCCAACATTTTTATAAACGCTTGAACTCTGTCTACAGCTTAATTGATGTAATAGATTAATCAAGTTAATGGCAAACATGACCACGATGAAGCGTGTCAACACTTTAAATAGACATTACGTGACCTCAGTGACACACAACATGCAAAACAAACACAAAGTACAAGAAACCTGAGACTCAAAATGGCGCAGAGACTCAGAACAGCCACAAAATTGACGTTCAATCAAACCATAATGAAGCAAAACATCGTGACACAGCACACGGTACCCACAAACAGATGTAAGATGACCAGTGTGAGGCGTTTGCGTTGCGCTCAGGGCTCGTTGGGAGATATCGATATGATTTCCTTTTGTTTTACGAGCGAAAAAAAAGTTTCCAAGTTAAAACAGTATGTAGTTATATTCTCATCTGATTTTTTTTTAACGATTTGAAACAACAAAGTGGACTGAAATTAAATCTAGCGTACAATTACAGAGTGAAAAAAACAAAACAATCATAACAAATTAAGCACAAAACAAATGGGCACATCAAGATGGAAATCTACTACTGTTTTACATAAAATCACTAAAATTTGCATAAAACACAACGATATGACAAGTTTACTGGTGCTTTATTGATTCCCTTGTGAAATACTAATTCCAGTCAGAGTTAACCCACAAAAACATGACTGATCAGCCCACGGTGTGGTGATCAGAGTGGAAACATAACCAGCACGAGTCAGACTGATCGACTTATTGATGTCACTTTGGATGTTCTTCCATCTACGTTTACGTGTGTGTGTGCGTGTGCGTGCTTACGCGTACCTGTTTTAGCATAACTGGGTTTCAAGGTTATTCATCTGGAGGAATACATATAACATCTGCGTCCGTTTACCCTTTGAGCTTCTCTTAATTGCACAGCGAGCTCTTCTTGCACATGTGAAGGATTTGCCGCCGCCGCCGCCGCGTTCATCGGCGCACAATGGAACGGTTGGATCAAACGAACGGGCTCGTCCGTGTGTGTGAACCCAGTGACAGACATGAGAATCAGAGGGGAGATGAAACAGAGGAGGTGGTGAACAGCACGATATTCCATTTTTAATAATTTTGTAGAACTCTTTGTACAGTTTTGGTTTTTTTTGTATCTTAAAGATTGCAAGTCTTTAAAGCCACGGCTCCTTTTTAAAAGAAGCATGATGCACCACTTCCATGCGACTCCAGCCGCAAATCAAGATTAGCCTCTGTGTAATCTGCTTGTCCTCGAATCGCGCTGGAGCACTGCTGCAACCCCCAAAACTGGCAACCGCACGAGTCCCCAATTATTCCTTCATTTAATTAGTTGCTATTTCAGTTGACCGCTTATCTTAGAATAGCAGTGGCAGCAAATGTGAACTGCCCCAAGTTGCATATTCTCACAAAAAACTTACTGTGCAGTGGCGTGAATACTGGGTTTTAAAGCTAAATGTGCTGCGATGTGAAACTATGAGACACTGGGAACAAAACAAAAACTGAAGGGGATGTAGCGAAAAACTTTGAGGAATAGACTTATAGAAACACTGATGAATAATGCATGTGATTCAAAAGAAGATTATATAGAAGGTCCAGTGGTCCTTAATCACAAATAAAATTTAATAAAGTATCCCAGAAAGAAATGTAAAATACTCAAAATGGGTCTCAAAATAGAAAGACACGCATAAAACGGTCTTATATTCACTGAGATTGGGAAAATTACACACATCTGTTAAAACAATGAGAAAATTAGAAGCATGAAACACAAAACAGCCAGAATGTCAAACTGATACACCACAGTGAGATGAAACATGTTCACTTTGCTCACTATCAATGAGTGTAAGAGATCCAAAGTTCCATATTGAGTGTTAAAGTACTAGATTGGTCTTCGTCTCCATATTGGTCACCAGACCACATTTTCAGGGTCTTGTCTTGACTTGGTCCAGGCTTCTTGAAGTCTTAAACTTTACTTGGTTTCTGACCCTTTAAGTCTTGGTCTTGCTGTTGGGATCATGTGATCTTGATCTTGACTTGGTCCCAGCTCCTTAAAGGCTTGGTCTGAAATCAGAAAAATGGATCGCAATAATATCTTGCAATATGAAAAACACAAGGTAGTCTATCATTAAACTAAAAGTGTCTCCTTTTAGGGATCGTGACAGTCTCGCAGGACATATTGGGGCCCATTACATCCCTGTGCCATGAACAGGAACCCCCCCCATCATAATCCCTCTCCAGTTCTTGACACGTCCTTCCTTGTAACAACAGCACTGCTCTAACATCTTCTCTTTGCATTGCCCTTGCTCTCGACCTCATGCTATCGCTCCAGATAACAGAATTAGCATAATGCTTCTATATGGCGCATAGCATAAGGTCTTTTAAAGGGGGAAGCAGTTCACTCCAATCCAGATACTTTTAAGTCATCTGGGGCTGGAGGCTTTTAAAAGTTGAGTGCCGGTTTTATGGCGGGACCTCGGCTCTCTTCCTCAATATGGCGCTCACGTAAATACGACCTCCCATATCCTCTGACATACAGTAAACCTCGCTCAGTGCTCTGCTGTAAGTGTGCGGCTTTCATGGGCAAAATATAAACATCAGTTCTGATGTATACTGAAAGACCAAGAAAGGAGAAAGGGGTCCGCCGGGGCCCACAGATTCCTGTTTACCCCGAGGTACCTCGCATTTTAATCCGGCCCTGTCTGCTCGGATCGCCTCGGGCTCTGAGTTATGGTGCAATATTGGGCCTCGGTGTTGTCGGGCCTCTTGTCTCTTGCCTATGGGCCTCGTGGTAAAATTCAAACCTCGTGGGATTAATGACTTAACACCACGCAACCAATTGTAAGCGTTCTCTTGTTAAAAGTCACTTCAAGCTGTCAGGATCCTCCGACTGAAGTCCGCTGTTGATGGCAGTCGGTTTTGACACGTTTT
Source organism: Salarias fasciatus (assembly GCF_902148845.1). Classification (NCBI taxonomy): domain Eukaryota; kingdom Metazoa; phylum Chordata; class Actinopteri; order Blenniiformes; family Blenniidae; genus Salarias; species Salarias fasciatus. The sequence continues at coordinate 7,102,606 of NC_043752.1, read as the reverse complement.
GTTTCATCCACTGAGCAAATGACCTGCTTTGGCTTCCACATTAAAAATGAAGTTCTGTGAGCCTGCTGACCATTTATGAGATTCTTTAGTTTGTAGTCGATGAAGTGAAAAAAGAAATTGAACACCAAGCTGAACTGTTCCCTGCTTTCTTTTTTCTTTTTCTTTTTTTTTTTTTTGAGAGACATCAGGACACACAACAGATATTAATAGGATTTTTGTTAATGTATGTGTTTTATATTCAGAAAAATGACAAATATTACAGTTTGATTCACTAGTTTAAACACTTATTTAACATTCTTTTTCGACCAATTTTCAGAAGATTGTTTTTTTTTCTTCCATATAGGTAACTAGAAATTACATTGAATTTATCCATATATCTTAGCACAGTATAAACAGCTGAGTTCATAAAACTAACAAGACTTTTGTGTGTTTTTTATCATTTTAAACGATAGTTTTTATTACTATTTTGAAAGTCCTTGAGCAAGGTGATAAAATCTTGCTGTTATATTTAGGCTTATTTGAAATCACAGGGAGTTCTATTTGAAAAATTAAATGAAAAGAGGCTTGCTGTGAATATTTGCATTTTTTTTTTCTAATCAGTGTCTCATGTCTTTTTTTTCTAATCAATACACACCTTAAATAAATGTTTCTTCACATGTGGATTCTTCTCACGATGCATTTATCAGAGCTGATTGGGTGGTAATAGATAAAATGTGTTTGGGTTGGATGAGCCATGAAACTGATATTTATGTTTTCAGTGTATCGTCTTGTCATTAATCAGGAACATTCACTGGTTTTTACTCACGGACGATAGTTTGCTTGAAGAGCTGAGCAGCTTGCTGGCTGCTCACCAGGCTGCCAGGTTCAGTGTTTGAATGCCTCACTGCCAAACATGAAGAATAGGCATCAGTTGTTTTAGTTTCGGGCTGCAGGTAGGGAGACTTCAGCCTTACATGGTGAGACGATATGTCTGCGCTGCATCGGTCAGCTTGATTCACTTTGTGTTTTTCTTTCATTCCTGTTTGTGATCCAGGTTTAGGGTGACTGGAGTCATTTATCTGAGTGGGTTCGGTGGCGGAAGCCATCAGGAAAGCTTGAGAGCGACAGTGAAGCCAGTTTCCTTCGCTTTCTCTCCATAATCCTCATACCTGTCGATCTATCTTCACTGGTTAGCAGACGCTTTCATCTCAGAGACATAAACATCAATCCAGTGTCAACCTGTTGGATATACTGTGATGTTTACAGCGTCAAATGTAAGCTAAGCCATTATTGTTCTTGAAATATGGTGCACTTTACAGAATTCATCTCTCTCATACCTGTTGGCAGTGCAACAGGTTCTACCTGTGACAGTGTTTCATATAAACCAGCCGGCGCTGTTGCTTAAAGGCTTCAGACAATACAGCACCGCGACACCGCGCAGGGAGCTGTTACTCACCCGGAGATGCTAATCTCTGTATTCCTTTCTGTGTGTGTCCTTGCTGGTGTTGACTAATGGCTGCTTTAAACAGTGGAGGTGTTTGGTGATTAGTGGCGGCCCACCAGGACGGGCTTTAATGACACACACTGTGTTTACATTACATTGCATTACCTCCCGGGTCAGCCTGGGGATAGTGCTGTTTCTGGACGATGACTCTATCTACACACACACGCAGACACACACACAAACACACAGACAGAATGATCTAAGTGTAAAATATACAGTTGCACATACAGGTTTATGATGGAGAAGATTGAAAACTACATCAGACCTTCAACACCTTCAATCTTCTTTGTCTGGCCGGCGCGCTGTGTGTGTGACACACTGTTCACTTTGTGTAAACTGTTCGTTGTACAGAGATGAACGGCCTGGCGAAGCCTGTCTGGGACGCTGTGCAGTCTGCAGGCGCATTACGGCTCTCTCAGCGGCTCCTCTTCTCCTCACCGATAATTATAGACGCTCTCCACAGAAGTCCGATTTACATACCGTGTCGAATTTTTGACGCACTGCGCCTTTTGTCTTTTTTGCCTGAGCTCTTCTGTCTACTAGTTATTTTCTGCTTGTTTTTGTTTTTTTTTGCTGATCTCTACTTAGACCACACACACACACACAATTTCCTTACTGGAGATTTGAGCAGACGTCAACACTGTGATTCTGATTCTGGTGCCCAAGATTGTACAGGATTGATCTGTCGTGGAAGAAGTAGCCAGTGTCATCGGTGTATTGATGCCTCATGCTCATGTCCCCAGGCAGATGTCGATCTCGGTGTCCCTATGGGATTAAATTTACTGTGCTTTTAGCTTCTGCTGTCGACAGGCACTAACTACTGTCTGTTTTCTTTCTCCAGCCTGAAGAGTTGACCAACGCCTTGGAGATCAGTAACATCGTGTTCACCAGCTTGTTCTCACTGGAGATGTTGCTCAAGGTTTTGGTCTACGGGCCGTTTGGTTACATCAAGAACCCCTACAACATCTTTGATGGCATAATCGTGGTCATTAGGTGAGAACTCCAAAGAAATCCTGTGTATAACTGAGTCTTAGAATCCCCTGGGATAACTCTCTGACATGGCTGTGCTGGGATTTCAGCTGATGGAGTTTTAGCCAGATACAAAAGTTCAGGTCTTTAAGTACGCTAATTCAAAACCTTATTCCCTCAGAAGAGCGCAGTTTAAGGTTTAGTCCTGTTCTCGAGGATCTTTGTTTTGCAAAGTATGCCTGTTGTACTTGAACTGATGCACTATTTAGCTAAAATTAAGATTTTTTTTTTTTTTTTTTTTTTATTGCATTTCCCTACATAATTGTAGTGCCTTGTTATTGCAGTGGTACCCCTGGAGGAAGCAGTGTGCTTGTAGAAAATAATTTATAAACAAAAATAAGCACCATGATGCTCTCTTATACGGACTTGTTCATAGCGTTTACGAGACTCAGTAGCTTACTGATGATCTAAGGGCTGAAATGACTGTCAATTTCAGAAGAATTATGCTACAGCCTTTTACTATAATTATACCACTGGACTTCTGCCCCTGGCAACACATCATATTTACAATGTGCAAATATGGACATGGCGCAGGCAGCAGGGCTTCATGACTCAACCTTAAACAATACTCATCTAATATGATGCTATTTCATCAATAAAATATCGCTGCGTATTCATAATAATGAGAAAATGGCAAAACGCAACAGTAAATGTGAAGAAACCTGATTGTGTTTCCATTCTTGATAATGTGTATTATCGTTATGAGTGAATAATATACTTCTTATTGGACTTCTTTCCTGGCAGTGTGTGGGAGATCGTGGGCCAGCAGGGCGGCGGTCTGTCGGTCCTGAGGACCTTCCGGCTGATGCGGGTGCTGAAGCTGGTCCGCTTCATGCCGGCCCTGCAGAGGCAGCTGGTGGTGCTGATGAAGACCATGGACAACGTGGCCACTTTCTGCATGCTGCTCATGCTTTTCATCTTCATCTTCAGGTAGGTGGAGGACAACAGACCGAGCTTGAATATTGTCTAAACCGGGTTCATCCACGACTATGTCAACTTGATCTGAGAGTCGAAACAAAGTGAAACAAGGAAGGAGAAACCTGTAAGACACATACAAAAGTCACAGCACTGAAAGACAGTCTAAATGAAAATGCCAAAACACAAAAGCCAAAACACACAATACAATCAGCCACAGCACAATCAAAAGTTGTAACAATAACAAAAATGCTCAACACAAAAGCAGAAGTTACAACACAGATTCAGAAGCTGCCGCAACACAAGTAGGAAAAACAAATGCATATATCTTATGTTTTTTGTTTTTCTGCTGTTGTGTTGTGGCTTTGGCATTGTAGTGATCCTTCTTTCTTCTGTTTCACACCGGCACAATGTAGCAGCGCCACAGTTAAGGCAAGAGGGAAAGGCAGCTAAAAATCAAACAGCGTGTTCCCCTACCCGCAGCAGATCTCAGCGATAACCGCCTCGTCTCAGCTGTGTTGTGCGGATACGTGTTTGCATGGATGTATACGCACACACAAACACAAAATTCCAACGGCGTTGTATATGCCTGGATAAACATCGCTTGATTTGAGTGAAGAGTTGCCAAGTTGACGCGGTGGAGGTCTGTTCATTGATCCCTCAGCTCCAGTTGAGCCTTGGCGTCTGCGGTTCTGACTGAAAGGCACGAAGCAGCGCAGACACACTGCTGAGTCCTAATAATAACAACCCGTTGATTGTCTGCCCAGTGCAGCATAGACCTTTATTATGTCCCCCATCCTTCCTGTCAGTCAGTCTAGCTTACGCTGATGCTGTGCTCGATCCTCCAGCGTGCATGATGTTAAGGCCAGAGCTCAGTGGAGACAATTTGTTGTAGAACTCTTTGTTCTCTGTCTTTACGTCCACACTCATTAAGCTGCTTGAATTTAGATGATATACTTCAGGATAATATTTAGCGTTGATAATGTTGTGTCATCTCTGGGGCTTAATGTGTCCACTTTTCAGCAGAACATTGCATGTAAAGGTCACTGCAGTTAAAACTGTTGCTTTAATGTCCCTAAATGTTGTTTTATTGGCTTTAAATGCATGCTTGTAGAATTAACTCTAATTGTAGTACAGCATAACTGTAGCTAGTCTGTTATCTGTTAAAAACCTCTAAGTTTTTGGAAGCTAAAACGAAATAAAACAAAGGGCATCTAAGTAAAAACACCTTTTGAAGTAATTATTTTGGGAAAATGCACATTTTATTGAAGAATTGAGTGTACAGTTAACAGCTGCAGAGCAGAAGACAGCAATAAAATGAGGAAGCATTACAGTATTTTTGATTGATCACCCTTTGGATTTTTTTAAAGCATGCGGTTTAGGGCTTGTTTACTTAATGTTTTAGGTGAAAGGCCATTGGCTTTTTGCATTTTTGTGTCTGTAAGGTTTCTTGTTTTCAAGGCAACGTTTTGAAAATGATGCCTGTTTACATGGAAACAGCAGAAATGCTGACGCCCAGATAAGGTGTCACTGTCAAAATGACGGCGCTCTCCATGGTGCTGATCTCAGCCTTCTCCAGTCAGTTCAGTAGTTTTCCAGATACTTTACCAAAATACACTGTGGACCATTTCAGCTTAGCTCTGAGTGTGTGAGAGTATTTTATTGGTGAAACAATACCTCTCAATAATTAATCTTCAGCTTTTCAAAAGCTTATTTTCTTATAAATTTAAACAATCAGCAGTGCCGCTGATGTGCTCAAATGTATATGAGACTACCAACTTCAGCCGCTGCAGCAGTTTTATGTTTCTCTCAATCAGCAAAACAATCAAAACAATGTTTTTTCTCTGAAAATATTTTATATTTATTTGTACAGTATCAATGAGTAGGCCTGGTGTAAACATTTATCCCTCCGTTTCCTGTTTGTTTTCTCAACTCTCTACTCTGTCAGTATCCTGGGGATGCATCTGTTTGGCTGCAAGTTTGGATCGGAGAGAGACGGGGACACGCTCCCAGACAGGAAGAACTTCGACTCTCTGCTCTGGGCCATCGTGACCGTCTTCCAGGTGAGCTACAATCTCTCGTTCAATATTCACATTTGACTCAAGCGCTGAAGCTGTGGCTTTATGCAAATCTACAGTCAGTCAGTTCGTCTGCTGTCTGGAAGCTTTACACTCCTCTGTGATCATAATACCACTCCAATGTCCTCAAGCAACTAACCTAAGATCTTCCTGTTTCAACTGCGAAGATTGAACCCGTCGGTGTTCAAAGGGTGAAAAGACAATTTCCTCCTGAATAAATAAAATATATCACATCAAATTTTCCCCTCCACTCTGTGATCCACTCCCTCTCTACCTCCCATGCTAGCCGCTATTATCCTCCCTCGTGTTCTTCCAGCCGTCCTATTTGCATTTTCTAACCTCATCCATTGGCTAAGCAGGCTTGTCTCATGCATCGTGGCACCTTGCATTAAGATTCAGCTAAAAGTCCCTCAGTGTGGTACAAAGCATATATCACTCCCAATATAGAAACCATTTATAATGCAGTGAAACATCTGATGAGGGAATATGTAGACAGTCTGCACATCTTTCTTGAATGGAACATTGTCTTGACATGTCTGCTCTCTTGGAGAGTCACTTTCTTTCCAAGCAAGTATGGGTTCATTTGGCCAGAAAATTGTGAAATTGTGTACAAAGCACACAGCGTAAGGTCCGAGGTGCTAGCACATTTGGACGTGTACAAGTATAGATTTGCTGTCTTAAAGCCAATGGTCATAAAAATGAAGTTCAATTCAATTTTATCTCTACAGCTCCAGTCATTTCAAGGCATTTTTATAGAGAAAACAACAACTCCACATAAGCAAGCATAGAAGACAGTGCAGAGGAAATACTCCATTTTAAGAGGGAGAAACCTCCAGAACCAGATTCAGAGGTGTAGACTTTCTATTGTTCCAGTTGGGTTTAGGCAGAAAAAGAAAACAGGGTAGGACAGAGAGATTATGAGAGATGAATTTCCATTTCTACTGCTGTGAAAGAGACAGAGAGAGAGTTGATTACTGTGCTGATAAAAAATGCATTGAAGGGCTTTTTAGGGTCTTTACTTGTCACATCCTGGTAGCGTGACCCTACCATCATGTTGCTTTTGACACCATAACTCTGGCAATCAAGCCCCTCAGCGACGTCAAAGCCAGGAATCAGGAAAAGACTGATTGAGTAGTTCAGTCATCCAGGAGAGAGCCAAAGTCGAGGTCCTACTCCATCACATTGGACGTTTCTATTTGACGTGATTTAGGCATTTGTTTATGATTCCCACAGGTCACCTCCCATTAGAGAATTACCTGAGATCAGTCCAGAAACCATTTTCAGTGTCCTTACAAGTTTCCCTTTGAGGACTTTTTTTATTTTGTGACATTATGAAGCTGAACATTTCTGGAAACTACTATATCTAAGAGGGACGCTTGACTAAGAATTTAAATACTTTAAGTTGTTGTGCTGCAAAGCAATCTTAACGACAGTCCAGCATCTTTTCTCTCACTCAGATCCTGACCCAGGAGGATTGGAACAAGGTGTTATATAACGGCATGGCCTCCACCACTCCGGTTGCCGCCCTCTACTTCATCGCCCTCATGACATTCGGCAACTATGTGCTCTTCAACTTGCTGGTGGCCATCTTGGTTGAGGGGTTCCAGACGGAGGTACACTGTTGCTTTCCAGAAACTTTTTTTTTTTTTTTTTCCCTTGCAATCCCTCGAATGGAGGAAATCTGTCATTTGGAAAATATCTTCTCAGGTCAACTTGATGTAATTTGCTTCCAGGTTTTCACATCCAGTGAGCGGCTAACTCCTTCAACGCTAAATGATGGGTGTTCCCACCCTGGCTGACTCATAGATCCATAAACCGTGTAGCCATTAACCTATATCTCCTCTTGCACTCTATGCAGCGGGGCATGTCAGGACATGATCACACATAATTCCCCCCCCCCCCCCTCTTCATCATCACCGTCCTTTTGCCATCAGCCGTTCCTCCTCCCACTCTTTCCCACTATCTCAGCACTCATCCTCATTATTGTTCTGCTGATTTGCCAATGCCATAAAGTACATCAGAGGAAAACTATGTGCACTAGGCTAGACTGTGCATCAGCCTCTATCACCCAAATCCCCGGCTTCATCATGCTTGGACGCACTCTTTTCGAGCTTCGGCTCTCAATCTTTCCTCTCCTCGGCACACATTTTTACACGCCGTAAAGCAAAAGCGATATGGTATCCATTGCTGCGTCGATTCTTTTGAGGCAGAAAAGAGCAAGAGATGCAAAAAGAAAGAAGATTGCGGATTAATGGTTGACTCGTTGCAACCGTGGAAAACGGTTTCAAGGCTAACACGAAGCAAAGAAGTTAAAACTCAGTGAAAGCCTTTTTTTTTTTTTTTTCTACAGTTTTTGGTGTTCTTTTTGAATAACTGAGAGAAGGGAATAGAGGCTGAGAGCAGATGGAGCAGGTAAATCACATAAGCATCCAGTCGATCAGCGCCTGTCTTCTCGTCTCCTCCTCTCTCCCTCGTTCTTTAAAAGGGTGACAGCATCCGCGCTTTGATCTCCGACGCTCTTTAGCTCTCCAGCTGAGAGGACAGAGAATAGATGAGGGGTGGCGGAGGGAAAGGTTGACAGGCTTATAAAATATGGATTAATTGGAATGGGCCTCTCTCCCACGACTGTGTTACCTGCTGTACAAATACCAAGCGCATGATTACGGCGAATAGGATCTCATGCTGTGTTTGTTGCATTTACTCAAACTTCACAAGTTGGAAGCTCTTCACAAGTGGTCTCCAACTCGGTTCTGTGTGGTCTGTTTATGTCAACACAGCTGAATCAAAAGAACCCACAGGAAGAAGCCCCAAGTCTTGCAGTTGAGAGATACTGAAAACAGCAGAGCAGGGGTTACCCAGGATTAATGATGGACACTTTTCCTCAACACAGAGGCCAAGATCAGAATTAGAGCATTATTCTTGATAATGGACACGTATTTAAACATTTTACTGGGTGCGAGATTACTCCAGAAAACTGGCAGCCAAAGGCAAGATAATTAGCTGACATTATCAACTCTTGAATTCTAAATTCTCAATCCTGCACCGGAGGAATGAGGACAGAGAAATAGTAAGAAGCATGCCTCTAGGGTTCTTCCCATTTATTCAAAGTAATTCCATTGGTGGTTTAAGCATCAGTCTTTGCCCCACAACTTGATGCAGCCAGGCAGTGGTACCTCTCATAGCTCTTGTGGCTGGTTTCAGTTTTTAGCCCACCGCCCAACCCCTACACAGGCACGGGTGAATAATCTGTTCCAAATAGGGGTCCAAAGACACACAAACTATCCGACCACGGTACGATAGTGAGCCCATCAGGATAGGACCTTCCAGTAACCCCAGGAAATTTAATTCAGCAACTTTTTCAGTTGCAGAGCAGGAATAATGAAAAGCCCATCCACTTACCCGATCAGATCAGTATTCCCTAGGTACAGGGGGACCAGTGGGTCTTTGTTGTTTTCACAGCAAAATGATTTTTTTTTTTCCTCTCAATTACTCACACATACAGTTCCAGCCAAGAATCGCCTGCTTGTATGAAGTGATAATTTGTTTTCAACATCAGTTGAACCAGTGGCTCTCTGGAAGAATCTCGGGGTCAGGGCCCTTTCCCTTCTGATCTTTGGAGATAAAAAAAATATGATAAAAGATATATTTCCTTGAACCATCCATTCTTACTGCTATAAGACCACGAGTTGCAGTCTGGATATATAGTTTCACCATATTATTATTTATTTTAGCCAACCTCACCTCAATGCTGTTTAAATGTAGTTACCCTCTGTTGACAAGACTATAACGGCAGAACAGCTCAGTCTCACACTGTGAAATATCTAAATTCCTCTTGGTTTCTTTTTAATTATGATGGGAATTTACAGAACACAAAAAAAAGGGGCGGTTCAAATTTCAGTCTAATCTCAATGCAAATCTTGTTGGTGTGTATAGATTGTAATTGACCAGCAAGAGTGAAGAAAAATCGATTAGCACAGATCAAATATGTACACACACCCTTCTAAATGCTCACAGCCATTCCCTTGCGACTCTCTTCTTTGTCCTCCCTCTGCCTTTGTGTATTATCACAGAGCTGTCGGTTTAATTCACCCTCCTGCACTACGCTCCCCCTCCCTTTTTTTCACTTTTACATCCTTTTCTGCAAACGGTAAGTTTATTTTTAGTCCGCCAAACTTTTCCTGCGTCAGGGTTGCCGGGTAACGGGCTCTTGAATGACGTGAGCCAAACCAGAGATGGTGCCAAGACACAGACACACACAACCCAGTATGAAAACACTGTATTTATGGTGGGAAACAGTGGGAACATCATCCTTATATATGTGTTTGTTTTGAGTTTTTTTTTGGTTATTCTTTTTCCTCCTTCCTCCATTCTGAACGTCCCCCCCCCCCCCCACACACACACACGTGTCTTCCCTCCTGTTATTGACTCTTCACCCCTCGTTGTGTCTCTTTGTCAGGTTGTGACAGTGTGTCCGTGTGACCGAATCCAATATCCGCTGCAGAGAGTGCAAGCAGAGCCATTTGTCTCTTTACGGAGACCTTTTAACCGAAGAGAAACACAAGATGTTCCTCTTTTTTATTGCACCTCTCAGCGTGACAATAAACATGCGTTTCACACCCACAGCACACGCCGACATGCGTCAGATGCAGAGGAATGCTTCCGTGTCCTCTCTGAGTCATGAAATATGTACATATGTATATACATGTTGAGATCATCTGCTTTTGAGACGAACAATAAGATGCGAAACCTGGCTGTGCTGCACTTCCACTCCTCTGCTGTCCTGACTTCTTTATGCTCTCAGCTAATCCAGGTTTGCTGAAGTGCACATGTGCAGCACGTGACTGCACACTGTGATCCAGGACAGCCGCTTTGATATGTTTTTGTTGCATGTCGGAAGTTCTCTTGGGGGGGGGGAAAGAAAAGATGTTCCAACAGGCTGAATCTCCTTTAACTTTCTCCTTTCTGCTCTTGTCTACTCGCTGTGGTTCCACCTCTGAACCTTCCTGCGCCTCCGTCTCTCCCGCGTTGCGCCTCCCTCCTCCTCCTCCTCCTCATCCTCCTCCTCCTCCTGTCCGGCTGCACCGATCACTTCCTGCTAATAGGAAGTGTCCAAGCGGGAGGAATTGCATGCCCAGCTGAGCCTAATTCAGCTGCCTGTAGAGTCAGGGGTATGTACAGCACTGCAGCTCTGCCTTCCCTTCCCCCTCCTCCTCCCCTCCCCTACCCCTTCCTTTTAATTGACCAACCCGCCGTCCTCCACCCTCCCTCCCCCCCACCCCCTCCCCTTCCCCACAGAGGCTTCGCAGTGATGTCATAGATCTCTCAGCAGCCGCGACCTGGAGATGGAGTGCAGACGTGCTGCTGGCTGATGGCAGTTTTCCTGTACTAACATTTGAGCTTTTGGTCACGGAACAGCTTGATATCAAGGTGAATGATTACATCCAGCTCTACGTGTTTAACCAAATAGGAAAACTTAACCTATTTATAGACTTTCTCCTGGACTTCCTGAGTTGTGCGGATGGAGTGTAAAACTTTTTTCAGATCTTCGCCGCTGCCAATCCAATCCAATAGAGTATCATATCACAAGCTTTTCCAAGGCTGGAATTAACTTTATGGTCCCCGGAGGAAATTACAAGCACGAGATGTAAAAGATGAGCAACTGCATTTAAAAATATTTGACTCTTTGACAGGAGGATAAATATTTGGCAGTTTTTATTCGAAAATGGTTCCATCACGTAGCGCACACTCTGCTTCTTCTTGGCAATGCCGCTTCCTGACAGCTCAGGCCCCGTTGGCGCAAAATTTCAAGTGAAAATGTATGTTTTGCATAGTTTTTTGATAAAAGTTTCCGATTACACCGAAATGGCACCGTTGTTGTGTAAACGGTCAGTTTTTCATTTTCACTTGAGAATGTTTTTCTCAAGTTGATTTACCAGGTTGAATCATTGTAGCTGGTGTCAAATTACGAACTTTTTATGCCGGAGTTTCGGCAGTGCGACACTTGTGGAATGAAAAGGTGTTTTCAAAGCGAGAGCCATTTCTGATTCTGTATATATTTATGTATTTCTGAGTCTTGATTTTTTTAAGATTTGGTTGAAATTTCAATTAACCAGCAAACTGTGTGACTGAAAGTACCGTCCATTTACCGGATGGAGATAAAAGGAGACACTTTAAAGTGGACGACTTGGCAATGGGAGGCAAAAATTCACCAATAGCATGTTGGGTTTTTGTTTCACACAGATCATTACTCAATCATTTTTAGAGACTGGAGACAGTCAACAAAAAAACAAGTAGTTTCAAATTTAGGAATACTTAAAAGTCAGAGATCTTTTAGTTTTTCCATCACCTATCAAGCTGCTTCCTCCAAATGTAGTACAGGATTGAACAGTACAGGGCTTCAATTTACAAAAGATCTCCAATATGGCTGCCAGAGGATGTGTCACATCATCTGAGGATCCCTCCGCCTGACCTGCTTCCTGCATGACGCCCGCGCTGCTGAGACTGACCGGAGCCCTTGGGCGGCTCGGTAGAGCCAGTGGAAATGTGTGAACACTTGCTGCACCGCTACGCTGCGTTGTGTGTGTTTTTGTACTCTTCCGTCTTCTCTTAAAGAGTGAACACCGTGTCAAAGCCCATACTGCACACTCACCTCCACCCTGACCCAGCGGTTTTTGTTTTTCAGAGTGAGAATGACGCACCGGCGCTCCCAGAGGTTCTCCACAAACAAACAAAAAAACCTCTTGCAGTGTCGGTTGAAAGTGGTCGAAGGATGACGTGGGGTGAACAGTAGAGAGGAGGAATAGAGGCTGTAGGTTCTGGGGCTCCATGGAATTGTGGAGATAAATCCAACAAGCTGCACAATCTCAGTTAATTGTTTCTTCTGAAAGGCATGGATTCTGTGAACATGATTCAGGTTTAAAAAGTTAATCAACCCAATCAAAAAGGAAACAGACTGTCACTCTCTTGTACCGTTATAGGCAATCAAACTTTGGATTAATCTACATTTTCCAGATCTTTCGCTCCAATTGAAACTCTTTTCTGAGGATGAGCCTGAATATGACACTGAGGCTTTATGGGAAAGAAGTGAAACCAATTTGTCTTTTGCCTTCTAATAACATACTCTAAGTATTTTTATGTAATAAAGTCGTGAACTTTTCATTTTGTTCAAGATATCTTTCATAAATCTATATTGAAACATATACATTAAATAATCTCTCAGCCAGAGGAGATGAAATTTTGATTAAACTGTCACATAAATGATAGAAAAGTCCAATATCTTAAAAAAATATATATATATATATATTTTTTTTTTTTTAATGTATCCTCTATTTAACCAGGTAGTAGCTTCATTGAGATACAAAGTCTCTTTTTCAAAAGGGAGCTGGCATGGCAGCAGCAGGCAGTTATAACAATCAACACATACCGTACATTTATACATTGTTACATTAGATTGCAGGGGGAAAAACCAACAAGTGGTTGTGGAGACGACTGGGATAAAGTGATGGGCGCTCTTCTTCAACTTTCTTAAATTATGACATTGAATAGCTTGTTTTGAAAAAAGTAATTTTTTTAATGATAAAATACTATGATTTATTTAAAAGGAAAACATTTTTTTGCAAGAATCGCTTCATCAGAAGAAATCGTAGTTGCTTAATTAAACTCTGAAAAACAAGCAGAACACAGAATTATTGGAAAAAAGTGGAGAAAGGTCACAGCATTGTGAGAGAAATGTAACTGGCCTATGGGAAATGTGAGTCCAGCAACAATGTGCACACAAAAGAAATTATTTATTTATTTATTTATGTTTTAATTTATCTCTACTTTTTATCTTCCTTACATATGTGTATTTACATGACCATCATGAAGGCCTGGGTGTTGGCTTCAACCTCAGCTTGAATAAATCCAATCCTGGCCTTAAATAGAGTTGGGAAAACACACACATACTCTCACACATAAACAATTAATCCACTTCCTCCCGTCAACAGCCCCTCTCCGAATCCCATTTTTACCCTTTTTGAAGCAGCGTAATTGAGACCCCCCCCCCCCCCCCTTCCCCTCCGCGCCCCGTTGGTATCTATTATTGTCTGGCTATCAGCAGCAGGCCCGGTCTGGCCCATCTCCTGCTCCCCGCCATCATGCCCAAATTGGGGTGGCAGAGTGTAAACAAGCTATCCAAACAGCTATTTCAGGACACGGGATTTCCCTCGAGTCCGTCGCTTCCTCTTTGCCTCAAAGCTAATAACTCAACCTTTACTTTCTCCAGCGCTGCCGCCATCATTTAGTGGATCAAACCTGTTAACAGCAGCTTTTCAAACATTCAAAGTTACAAATGTAGTTAATTAGTTACTCCTGGCTGTTGTTTCTTTATTTCTCCCAAAAACAATTTGTGTGGAAAATCAAAACGTGTTTAATCTTTGAAAAATGAAGATGATACGCAGGTTGTAATTTTTTTTTTTTTTTTCCAGTGAAAACGTAAAACTTTCGTTATATTCATGGAGTCGACAGAACAGTGGTGCTCGAAACAACTGAAAATGCAACTTTTTGAAAACTGCTCCCGAGGTGGAACTTGCTGAAAGCAATCTGTCTCCATGGAAACAGGGATGGAACGTAACTTTTTGAAAATGCTCCGACTCCGTTTGTTTAAATGGGGAAAAGTATTTTGTTGAAATGCCACTGCTGTGTATGCATGCCACACCCACTATTGAAAGTTCTTTAACCCTTGATTGTCTTGGACCAAGACTCTTGGTAGATATTTTGGCTGTTGTTCCACTTCAGCTATTTTACGCAATTCTAAGTGATGTTAATTCTTTGTAGCTATGAGAAAGGAGTTTTTCGAATAATAGTCTGGTGAGAAAATCAAGCGACTCCAGAGCTGCAGTCACTTTGCAGAGTTTTGATCTTGCCTCATATATTAATAACTAAAATCCCCAGATCCCAGAAACTATGGCTTTCTCTAATAATTGACGACAGTGAAATGTATGTTATCCAGATTTTTACTTTGAAGATGTGGTTTCTTCGGGAGCAGTAGCTGCTTAATGGCAGCCTCAGAAGAAGCAGTGCAAATGAAGTATGTGGCAATAACGCAAAAAGACAAGACTGAGATGAGAAGTAGAGCAGAGAAGGACAGCTACAGGGAAATATTAGAGGAAATCTCAGCAGATCAGACTCTTCTCTGAGCGAGGTTAATCTCTCACTTACAGTCCGGCGTCTTTTATTGACTTTACTTCACCTGGCTCCGACATCTGGCTGGCTGTTATACCTCTGACAATCAGAGTATTAAGGCTGAGCAGATTGTGGGTCTTTTGACACGGCGCTTCAGGACCGTACAGGTTAAACTGCTCCGTGCCGACTGCCAAGTGCCACCTGCAGATGAATCATAGACGGTAACGTGGCTGCGAATGGATAAAGCCCGAATGCAGACAGCAGGAGGATCATATGTCTGCGTGTCATGCCAAAAGATTTGTCATTCTGTTAGTTTTCAAGTCTTTATCAAACTTTCAGATTTGCAGCTTTTATGTGTTGGTCAATAAAATCCAAAGATAACGAACCAGACGACAACATGTTCCTGTGATAAGACCCTGATTCAAGCTTTACTTTGATCATTCCAGTGTCATTCCAGGTTAGTTGACCATATTCCTGTCATACTGACCTTTCGCTGAGCAGAGACTGCTGTAAATACAAGCCCCCCCGCAGGCGGCTGGGAGCCCAGCCAAGCCCCCTCACCTGTGAAAGGTCACGAGGGCGAGGAGATGAAGTGTAACTCCTCCATCGCTCCACTTTTCAAGATCAAAACAACAAATTGCTTCAAATTAACAATCAAATCTAATAATCATCACCGCTAATTCTTAATCCCCTGGCCAAACTCTCCAGCCAAAAGTCCTGAATATAGCAAGCTTAGAAAGGAATCACTTCAAAATTGTTCAATTATTTTTCAAGAAATGCATGTAGTTTAACGCTGGAAACAAACTTGAATAAAATGCAGAGACTTTCTGAGACATGATGCTTTCTCTTTTACCCTGTTCACACCACATCGTTTACAGTAGAGAACAGTAAACTTCTCTTGGGTTTTGGGCGTCCATTCACATGACAATTCAGAGCCATTAAAAACATTTGTTTTTAAACAGATTGCAAAGTGGAACCTTTCTAAAATATGCTCTGTGCAAACGATGGAAATGCAAAGTTTCTATAATGGATATTTCTGCTCATGCATGAGTACATCGACAGTAACTATATGTTTTATTTTGAAACATTGTGGTGTAAACAGGGTGTCAGAATGAAAGGTCTTGTGTTTAGGATCATTGAAGAAGACTCTTAGCTAAATAATGTATTTTACAATTTTATTGAATACATCTGCAACAATTCTGGCTATCAATAACTGACCACAATGTTGAGTTTGGGTGTCGGTACCTCAATATCAGTAGCCATCAAACAATGCTAAAGACTACATAAATAAATAAATAAATAAACCCCTCAAGATTGTTGCTACTGTGTACAAAGAAAGCAGGTCTATTGTTTGCATGAAAATGCTCACAAGAGGTTTGGTCAACCACCGAATGCCACACAGTAACAGAACTCAATTTACTGAATTCACTCTTTCTCTGTACCAACCTGTTTTCTTGTCTGATCACAAAATCGGTTGGTTGTATATCACCCCAACAGAATAATGTTGGATTGCGTTCATCAGTTCCCTCAATCGTCACTCAGGTGTCTTTTTGCAGCCCATGTGGTCTGAAATCCTGCAGGGATAAAACGCAGTACAATCACTCAAGATAGTGTGAGGACGGGCTTTTTCCCTGCCTTGCCTAATTTGGTATGAACTTGTTAAAGGGTGAAGACGAATAATCAATGAAGTTGACGTCCCTGTAGATAGCACTGCTTACCAAAGTAAGCACCTCTAACAAATAGGTCTTCTACTTTTTTAATTGTAGTATCAACAGGGTCTTAGTTTGCTCATTTTTTTGCAAAGAGGAAGTAAGTGCAAGTTTTTGATTGGTCTGATCAGTTATAAAACAGCCTTAAAAGTACCATTTGTTGTTTCGATGTTTTGCAGGAATCTCCACTGGTAATCTCTTTTCCTTGAGACTCGTCTGTTTTATGTCTCTCAGGCATCTCCAGTGCCTCGCGCTTCTGGCGCCGAGCAAAGACCGTTAAGTGGGAATGAAGCACTCGGACAAATACGCAGGAATGCAATGAAAAACAGCCACGAGGCGCTCCGAGTAGCCCTTGAGTTGATTGGCCTGCCGGTTCATTAGCATCCACTCTCCTTAGATCATTTTGGCATCCTCGACTAGGTCAAGGCAAATCAGTCTGGGGCACGCACAGAGTGGCTTTAACCGCAGGAAAAAAAAAAGATGCAAATTGGTGTCTCGGAGACGCCGTACCCAACACACAACCGCAGTAAACAAACAATTCATTCACACCCACTTTGTCTTTCTCGAAGACTCGTGGGGAGTATCACGAAAGTAATTTGTTAGTTCAAGAGGAGGTGCATGGTGATTAGGTCCGGAGGCTTTTGTGCGCACTGTTTATTCACTTTGCTGCCGCACAGGTCTGACTCGCTGGGACGGCGTTCTATTAATCCGGCTTCCACCTGGCTCCCTCAGACGCATTAATGGGGGCTGCAGGCTTTGGCGTAGTGCAACAAATCCAAGCAAGGAACTCTGGGGTTCACGGCGGTGTGTTTGCAACCAGAAAGCAGCATGAGGCAGTCAGCAAGGAAAAGAGTAATTAGGAGCTTATGAGAAGTTTGTGAAATACAGTGAGGATTGCGGGAGTATTATGGTAATGGAGCTCATTCTGATGTTACTCCCTGGAACCGCAATGGAGAAGGAGGACAACAAAGCTGACAGATATTCTGACAGACATCACACTCAGTTGTTGATCTACAGCAGGAAGAGGAGGATTAGCTGTGTGCAAATGTGAAAACCCTAAAACTCAGACCCTGTTTATGCAGCAAGATTTCAAGAAACAAATTCGTAGTTTTTTGAGTTTTCACTTCAGAAATGTTTTGCGTGATAAAAAGCAATGTTTTGAAAGTGATTTGCTTTTAAACAGAAACAGTGAAAATGATGCAGTGTTCATCTAGTGGGCACTGCTGTTTGTTTTTATAATGAAACCACACACGTGCACAGAAAAAATACACTACAAACATTAAAAATGGTGAGTACACAGATGACCAAGTTGGATTGCTGTTTAGAATGACTCTCAAAGGTAAAACTACTGAGTCCCAGGAGAACATGGACCAGGAGTCATGACATTCTGGAGGCAAACGCTGTTACTGTCCATCTACTCGCACATGTGCAGAGCAACTATTCAAGGCAGCCGCAGTTTGCATGCACTGTATCAATGTTTCACAATTGTTGTGTTTTCGTTGGTTTCTACAGAAATTAAGTTGTATCGTTTTGAAAAAGTAGTTTGTCTCAGTTTATACGGAGATGGAGTCGGAGCATTTTCAAAAAAATCCACCTTTGGAGCCGTTTTCAAACTGCAAAGAAGGTCTTCTGTTTTGACTTGAAAACGTCGTATAAATGGGGCATGAAGCGATTTTGGCACTCTTTAAACAAAACAGTATTAAAAGAGCACAAAAACAGGATAGAATGACCATGGTCTTCTGGATTAAGTCCTAGTTTCAGTATGGTTTCTCAGAAAAAACCCTCTCAGTCCTCCATGCATGACAATGCTCTACACAGCCAATCTGCCTCGCCCTCACTCCGAAACTTGTGAGATTGTGGATTTATAGGAAACCCACACCATCACTGACCTGCTTCCGAGAGCGAGAGGTTGCCTCTAGTGACCGATCCACGGTCCAATCCAAACCAATGCCAATCTTAGATGTAGGAATACAGGGATCAGTGTTTAGAGGCAACTTCAGCCCACCTGCTTTCTCTTAACTCAACTGAGAAGGAGAATATTTTCCCAGGTGTTTTTTGTGTAACACTTTGTGTGTGCGTGCGTGTGTGTGTGTGTTTTCCCTTTGTGTGCGTGTCAAGGGTGACGCTTCTAAATCAGGTTCGGAGATCGATTCCTTCGCACGAAGTATGGAGGATGTTAACGGCAGCAAGAAGGATCTGTCAGCCTCTGCAGGTGAGGCGCGTGTAAAACACACACACACACACACACTCATCCAACTGGACGAATCCTGAGGATTAAACCCAAGATTTGATTGCAAACAAGAGTTTGATCCATCGCTGTTTAAACAGATAACTGTTGGTGTTCCCACTCTCTAATCTTCGCTAGATCCCACTAGATTACACACTGTGTTACATTTCTTAAAAAATGCATGTAAGACAGAGCAGAGAGTTTACCCTCAGGCATTTTGAAAAGTGCCCCGTGCAAACATTCTCCGACCTGCTCTACGCCTGTGGTCCCAGTCTCTGTTTTTCCCGGCCCCCCTTTGGTTTCCGACCACACTTGGCGAGCACGTGTCTGGACGTCTCCTCGCCCAGCATCACACCAGTACAGCAGCCTCATCCATAATTCCTCATACGCCAGTTCCCATCCCCTTTAATTACCATCCGCGCAGACTGAAAACCCCACTGGAAACACTACTGTATGGAGTACAAGTCCCAGATGTACTGTATCATCTCCCCCTCAGCCCCTTCAGATGTTCTGTCTAAAACTGCTTACATAGCCGGAAGAGGCTAATATACATCTTCTAGGCCCCGGGTAAAGGTTGGAAGATGGAGGAATTAGCGTTATTAAAGCCGCATTCCCATCCTCACGTCATGTATTTGTGTTGCTGCCAAACATAATATTCTCTCCTACGCATCCCATAAGATTAATGCCCTGCTGAAATATTAATGTCGTTCAATACCAGTTTGAGGCATCCACGTTTAAGTACTGCAGTCTGAAGGCAATACTCCACGTGCTTTTTCCTTCTGTTGCTTTCTCTTTGTCATCTGTTATCTCAATTATGCATTTGCAATCAACTTTTATTTGCTTTTTATTTTGTCTTGTCTTTCCTTCTCTCCCCAGAGGTTTTTTTTTATCACAATACTTTTTCAATCTTAAACCATCATTACTCCCTACCTGGTCTAGTCGGTTGAGCTGAAGTTTTCAGTATAATCTTGAGTAATTTTTCCATTTTCCATCAGGTTTCTCCTTAATCTTATCTCAGCCTGGATGCCTTCACCATCAGCTGCAGCTTCACTGGTTGACTGATGCATGAAAATTCCCAAGGGACCATAATCCAATTCTTTATCCTTCTTGCCTTTGCCAGTAGTGCCTGTGAACGGTCACGTGGACCTGAAGACGAGCCTCACTCCGCCGCTAATCACCCACACTGCCGCCACCCCGATGCCAGTGCCAAAGCTGCCCGTGGCAGGCGACCCCATCCTGGGGTACGAGTCCCGTCGGGGCAGCAGCGTCTCCATAGACCCAGCCTGCTATGACAAATCGCCGGTTGGTACTCTTATTTATTTTCGGATTTACAAGCGAAGAGCATGTGGCAGTTCCCCGAGAGTGCTTGTCTGAAGTCGCTGTGAGTGTCCTGCTGATCCATGGAGGTCGTAATGACTGATGGTGATTAATGCAGTGTGTAGTTTGTCACCGTACTTAACTGCTGCCGCTGCCACATTTATTTGACAAGACGATGAGCACAACTTTAGAGAGTAAGTGCAGGAATCTGCGTCTGCTCCTCCCTGACAGCAGGACTCTCACTTGTAGTGCATGTTTTAAATTGCCAAATTTCCTCCCCTCGTTTTCCGATCACTCTGTTCTCGACGTTAACCCGCTCCAGACCAGCGCTCGCAGCTCCTCCCCGTACGCCCCGTGGAGCTCTGGCAGCGGCCGGACCAGCCGCAGGTCCAGCTGGAACAGCCTGGGTCGGGTCCCGTCGCACAAACGGCAAAAGCGGCAGTCCGGAGAACGACGGTCCCTTCTGTCCGGGGATGGCGGCTCCAGCTCGGAGGAAGGAGAGGGTGGCGGAGAAGAGGGAGGGGGCCTAATGGAGGAAGACGATGCATCATTGGCCAGAACTGACTCCATGTCCCAGTCTCAAGGGGGGCCCAGACACAGGAGGATGGAGTCGGTGGAGACTCGGAGCTCGATGGATTTGCCCCCAGATGCACTGCTGCAGGTAGATCCACTGTACAAATGACCCACCGACTTGAAATGAAGGGTTAGGTAATGTCTGTTCACTCTCACTGCAATTTAATATGACCCTGTTACATTGATGGGACAGTGATGGCATATCAGGACAGTTCATGTTGTTCTTGGATTAGAATAGATCCCCTCAAACCTAATGCAGAACACCATTTGTACACATGAGACAGGGACATGTAGTGCTGTTCATCACTTCCTGTTCCTTTCTCCTCTGTGAAGGTGCCCTACCTTTACCGCTCGGCCAGCATGCACAGCTCCAGGCCGCCCTCGCTGGGCCACCTGCGGCCCCCAGAACACAGCGACTGCAACGGGAAGGGATCTCCATCAGCCCTGGGTCCAACGCACGTCTCGCTGGAGGACAACACTGAAGACGAGAACGTCGAAGAGGAAGTCAACCTGGTCTGTCAACTGGGATAATTGGAAAAATCTTACAAAACGGCAACTGGAACACTTTTGTTGCATTTTGGGTGACTATTTACGGGACAGCTGTGCTCAGAGCCTCTGAAAACACCGATTTGTGGCCTAGCATGCTAACTATATTGCTTTCAGCATTTCTCCCATTTTCATATAAACAGGCGTTGTTTTCAATACATTGACATGTAAAACCAAATCGTTCCCTAAACAAAAAAAAAACCAAAACAAAAAAAAAATTATAGTTGGTTTCCCTGAAAATCTTGTCATGTAAATGGGGCCTGATCAACAAAACAGTTCCTGCCTGAACTGATGCCGTTGAATTTACTGAGAAGTTGTTCGAATGCACTGCTTATTTAGTGTTTTTGTTCTTTGCAGGGTCGTGTCGCCAGGCTGTTCCGCTGGCTGGAGAAGAAACAGCCCGAGTGGTGTCGACAGAGAGATACCTGGTCACTCTACCTCTTCCCTCCAGAATCAAGGTAACTTTCATGCTTCTGATCGTTTCCATTATCCCACCTGTTTGCTGGATCCTCAATTTTTCTGAGTTATTTTTGATGCCGAGCCCCATCGAGTTTTCCTGTTTCAAAATGAGAAGAATGCTTACGAGCGGCTTCCCGCTGTGGCAGTTATCAGCGTACGAAATAGAGCGATCTCCACGCTCGACAGCTTGAGGATTCTTGCCATTGCCTGTGACTGACATCCCATAATGCTGACAGTAATAGCGAAGTGTTTTTGGCATCAGTGTGAGCGCAGCAATTTTATTCCCCTTCCCTATATCAACACCCCCCCCCCCTTTTTCACACTTCAGAAGTCTCTTTTGTCTGCACGTTTCTGCCGTGTCAGGGGTGAGTAAGCGGCAGCAGAGGGAGGAAGGGAGTTTCTCCCACTGAGCGCGGCGCGTTATCTCTGCCACGTGCCTCGTCCTCCTCCTCCGGGGCTTTGATCTATGTAGCTCCGCTCGCTGTGGTGTCGGCCGCGGCCGTCGAGGCCAAAACAAGCAATATGCTGGACCTAAAACATGCTAATTATCAGCTGACAATCCAATGGGAGATCAGCGCGAGCCAACAAGAGTGTCATGGCATGTTCATCACATCTTAGAGAAAAGCCTGTAAGTCAGTGACGCTGTTGGCAGCAGCAGAGAAAAGTATTAAAAAGTGGTAAACTGCTTCATAAACTTTATTATGATCATTTTCCTCTGGAGTTAATAGAATATACTCTGTATATGATGTAAAAGTAACATTTCTGCACTCGCACAGACATCAGCTGGCAAAAGGTTTCAAAGTCTTTTGGCGAAGAGTCTTCAGAGCTTTTAGTTTCCTGACCGTTCAAGTCAGTGGAATTGTGGAAAAAGGCACAAAAAGGAACAACCGCACAGAAAGCATCAAAAACTATTGAAGAGGCAATGATTAATAATGTCGGACGAGTTGGCAACTTCATTTTTTATGCAATACTTGATTAAATTTTGTGCCTTCCAGTGGTCTCGCTGGTTTTTTTGGACAAAATGTTCTCAAAACCGTGATTGATTTTTTTTATGTCATAAAAAAACTATCAGCCTTGCCCAGTAGGAAAGGATGAAACAATTTCTTAAACCTGGCGACTGTTAATGTCTGTGATTCCACAAGAGATTGGCTGAAAGGTCTGCATCACATTTTACATTTACAAACAGTTGGACCTTCCGAATTTTCAGCACAGTCAAACTATCCTGTTGAGATAACATGAGATGATCAAATTGTTCACAAGATTCCGAATTATGTTTTTAATTCTTGGCAGAGTTTTTAAATTTTCATCAACTGAACTTGAACATATTGAAAGTTGACATTACGCTTCAAAAATTCAGTCACATCAAAGTTTCGGGATATTTTTAATATCATTTCATTTAATTGAAAGCTAAGATCTCAATCAGTAGGATCATTTATATGTTTTTTTATTAAAAAAAAGGTACAGTCCACCTGAGCGTTAGCCCTTTTAAAAGTTCAGTGTGGTTTCCTTCTCTTCTGGCCCGATTACATCGTTTGTGGAGGTAAAAAAAGGTTAATAGCAGAAGCTCCCCATAGTGTTTCTGTCAGAGTATTAAGAAAACTGAAGGAGCTGGGCTCAAACCGGACTTTCAGCCAGCTTTCACTCGCAGCAGGCTGCCGGGTCTGCTCGCCGCCGAGAGTGACGCTGAGGACGCGAACTCTGCGTGGCGCCCATTCTGGCCTCGAAGTGCCGCGGACGCCAGCCCGCGCTCACAATCACATCAAGAGACGGCCGCTCGGTGGGCGGTCCCCGGGGCTCCGGCGGATTTCACACGGACCTGACTTCACCTCGACCTGCCTTTTGTGCTCGCTGATGTTGCTGCCGCGGCCGCGGCCGCTGATGGCTGCGGGGGGAAGTTTTTAATGAGCCGTGAAGTGGGCCGGAGCGCCGCGACGGAATCGCCAGGATTAAACCTGTTTCCTGCAAGAAAGATCAGAGTGAGAAAAGTGGCGTGTCAGGCATGTGCAGGATTATCCCTCTGCACAATAACACTCCTATACCTTGACTGACAGGAGTGAGAGTAACACAATGTGTACAATTCGGTATGTCATGTGACGCTTTAAGTGCCAAAACACAACATTGCAAAATATAAGACCTGTTCGCTTTTCATTGTGACCCCTGTTGAAAAGGCTACAGATGTGAACGGATAGGGTGCGTATCCGCGCTTTGTGACATTTTAAGAGCAGAAAAGCTAACTGCAATCAATATTGAAGTCAATTATGTCAGCTGTCATCTCGAATCAGCTGAAGGTTTGATGCCAGGAATCTCCAAAGGTCAGTAAATATCATCAGACGGGGAGGAAAACTCCGAGCACCTGTCAAAAACTTTCCACGTAAACATCCACGCATTGAGATGTCAGAGTTTTTTATTTCCGATCCAGACTCTGACAGGATGCTTGCGCTGACATTTTTTTTTTTTTTTTTCCTGAGGTATTTTTTTTGTGTGTGTGAGAGACTGTGTGTGCACTTCTGAGTTTCATGGGACTGTTTGATCTTGACATCAAGGTTTCCGCCCAGACTTCAGACCTTCAAACCTCATGTGGCGGAGTGTCTGAAACCGGAGTGTCCTTCTGCTCCGTCGCTCTCTATAATGTATGAACAAGCACGGGCAAATAAACACACCAGTGCAGTTTCAACAAGTGTTGACAGAATGATATCCAGATTGTCAAATAAAGCCAAAAATCCAGATTTGAGCCTCTTTGTGTTTGCCCCCCACTGTACTCACAGCGATTAAAGCTGATGCACAGTTTAATCCCTTTCACTGCTGTATATAATAGGCATTCCCTTCTTTTTTTTTTTTTTTTTATCTGTGTTGTCAGGAGCTGAAAGCCTGGGAACTTTTTCATGTCCAGTAATGAAAGTCAGACATAATTAATGACTTCTAAATCGACGGTGGTTTTACTGCAGAGTTAGTGAGACAAGCACTCTCACGTCCAACGAGTTTGGGTATTACTTGTAAAGTGTCCTTGTGCGGAATGTGATATTATTGGAGCTTTTTATTGAACATGCCATGAGTCTTTCCATTTCATGGCACTTTTATTGTACTCCTACTTTGCTGGAGTTTGGCTTGAAACGTCGTTCAGCTCTACAGACAAAGGAAAAGCTGAGAAAAGATTAAACTTTATTGTTGAATAGGATCATTTTTGTGTATTTTGCCTTCCCGGGTCTCCCTGTAATTATTATTTTTTTTTTAATCCAAATTGTTTTCCTCTTCTCCGCCAGGTTTCGGATCGGCTGCAATAAGATCATCACCCACAAGATGTTCGACCACGTTGTGTTGGTCATCATCTTCCTCAACTGCATCACCATCGCGATGGAGAGGCCTCGGATTGACCCCAGCAGCGCTGTGAGTTTACAAAAGAGACGCGTGTGGGATTTGCTGTCGTGTTTACGATCTGTTTGACAGAGGAACGATACATGCTCCCAGGTATGGATGCTACTTCAATGAAATAACAGCAAAAACAGAACATTTGTGCATAATAAGCCTCGAATAAACTGTGTTTGAACTCCGTCCAAAATGCCCAGAAAAATAAAAAAAAGAGAGAAAAAGTACCCGTCAGCAGCACCGACCCTGATTCCTGTTGAGACAAACACACACGAGGACACAGCCGAATTACTCCTGCAGCCCGCTCTCCGCAGAGCAGCGGAGCAGAAAGCGGCGCGAGCAGGGAAGCCCTCCTGTTTGACTGTGAGCCAGGAGCTGTGGGTAATGTGTGCCATACCCCCGCTATCTGCTGCACTGCATCCACACCCTCACCTCCTCCGCTTAATGCGCCGTTCCCTCCGAGGAGACGGCGTTCTGGCAGCGCGCCCCGCAGCAGCACAAACACATCTGTCTCTGTCCTTTCGCTTCTTCCACAACCAGCAGCATCTTGTCTGCTCCGTGCATAAACACAATAATTACCCCTGTTTGAGGTTTTTCTTCCCCCCCTTGCTCTTCTTCTTTTCGTCCTTAGCATGCGCGGTATCCCACGGACGGGCCTGATTGTGGCGGGGTGCCGCCGGGACGTTCTGTTCTGCTCGTTCCGGAATCAAAACACGGATGAGGCGCAGTTGCGATTGATTCAATTATCCGTGGGCTGATGTCCAGAAAAAGAAGTTTTTACCTGCATGCGTACGTTTAGGAACTGATTTCTCACCTCTGCATGCACAGTTGAGCTTTCAGTCACTTCAAGCATCATTGTCGGCTAAACGGACACTGAAAACTACAAGCTTAAGCTTCTTATTCCACCCAATCTGACAAGATGAGATTTGGCAGTGATCCTGCTGAATGTGTGTCCACTTTACTTAAAAGCTTCAGGAAGATGAATGGATTCGCTGAATGTACCAGGAGGCTATATGCTGGAAATCTGCTTCATCATGCTCCATCGAAAATGCTTCAAACTTCAGCAGAATTTATGATATTGATGTTTAAAATTGTGATAAATTGTTTCAAATAACTCCTTAATGCACACAATCCTCTGCTTTCTGAATATTTCCATTAATACTTAATATTTCCAGTGATATTTCTGATGGTTTTACCTCGTATGGCGTGAGACAGGACATCGGTGGTCATCCATCCGCCAACACTCACATCAGGTGTTTCCGAGTTAATGTTTATTTTGTCACCTTCCCGCTTTGCATCCTGCACCTGGATGCTGTTTTTTTTGAAGTGAAATTGGTTGAAACAAGCGGCGGTCACACCTTTAAGCCCCGGTACAGCACCCGGCGGTCGTTACACGTTGCAGTTTGTTTATCTGTATTGGTTTGTTTGGATTAATGAAGCCGGCGCTCTCATTGATCCCCGCTCCTGCTCTGTGTATAACAACCTATTGTGTTGAATTCATCACCGCTCTGCAGCTCCACTCTGTTACCCACTTCTGCAACGGGCTGACGGAACACACGGTTTTCTTTAAATAGCAGCGATATAAAGCATTTCAGTCATAACATTTTAGTGTGGAATGCGGGCTGAATAATTAGTTTATTGTCCTGGAAGTTACGTTAGGCACTTTGAATTTGGCTCGCCGTCGCCTGGCTGTTTTGGTTTGGTTTCTTGGGGGTTGCCTGGATACTGCCGCCCTTTAGCTCGGTGGAAATGACCGAGGGCGATTATACCACCTATTATGATTTATTACTCGTAATTGAGCGCGGGGACAGTACATCACCGTCTGAAGCTCCCAGTTGAAGTATAGCAGCGTCGGGAGTGTAAAATGTGGTCAATTTTACATTTTCGGCGACAGGATCAAGAGACAACGCCGATGAGAGTCTATAAGAGTCAAGGAAGATGGCGAGCATTCCCGGACCGCCGGCGTGAAAACCCTGCAGGAGCGTTTCGCCGTGTAAATCACCGACTGGAAGTGTTTAGCGCCGCGTATTGTTTTCACAGGAGTGTAACCAAGCAGAGCGCCTCTGGGTTGAGGTCATCGCCCTGGCCTCCGCCGCGGCGTTCAGACTCGGGCTCTTCGGGCTGTACTTGCTCGCGATCCCCACCCCCCACCCCCGAGTTGCGGACAGGTTGGGCGGACGCCAAGAAACCCCCCCCCCCCCCCCCCCCCCCCCCCCCCGCCGCCGCCGCGAGACGTGAAGAACGAGCGGCAACGGGGAAGTGTTTTTACTGCTTCGGAGAGAGGGTCTGGATTCCTGTCGCAAACCGTTAGAAACTGTTTTCTTTTAGCCTTCAGCTAAAAATATACAAGAGCACTAAAAGAAAAGCAGCCGCAGCGCACGAAAAGGGAAATTTGCCTTGGCCAATAAAATGCCGTCATCACTGAGAACACTGGCTGGAAGAGAAACCGCTTCGACAAATTCCTTCATTGATTCACATTAATTCTCAGTTTCAGACCGACTTGTATTCAACCCAGAAGTATATATGGTGAAGAAAATCAAACTACACTTGCTATTTGCCTGGCGGAAAGATGTAATTACAGTTAAAAGGAGTCTTGCTGCTCGTCGGCTGTATTTCTACTGCCAGAGGGAAAAAGCTGAGCTAATTCTCAGTCATGTGTTACTGCATTTTTCAGAGCGGTTATTCTTAATTTTGCTAAAATACCATTTTATAGCAGTCTGATTAGTATTTTGGCACGAAAAATAACCTTACATGAAAACTGGGACAGTTCCTCAGTTATTTTCTAGCTGAATTTGCTACATGCATTCAGCGTAGTTTGTTCTATCTATTCTTTAAATTATTTAGTTTTGTCCAATTTATGTTTAATGAAAACCAAAAACGGTCCATTTTGCAAACCAGTGGTAACAGAGAAAATCAATCTTTATTGCAAAGCAGGTAATCAAACATTTTTACTGTTTTTATTTTGAGTAACTTAGCATATTTTAACACTTAACTCGCCACAGATTTATTTATGTATTTATTTATGCCCGAAAAAGGTCAGTTTTCTTCTAGACAGCAAAAATATGCAGCTTGATTTAAAAAAAAAAAAAAAAAAAAAAAAAAAACCTTTTTTTCTGAATAAGTAAAATATTGTCTCATTCTAATTCAGCTTGTACGACAAAACAACTGCCAACAACTGTGTTCCTGGAATTTTATGAGCAAATTCTAAATGACTCCAGTTTTACCCACAGTTTATCGAGTGAAGTCATTGATAAATATGTTTAAATTGTTGTTTCATGTTTCGTCACCTCAAGTTACGGTATTTTGTAGAATACCAATAAGTCTTAAAGGTTGCCGTGAAAAAAAACAAAAACAAAACTTTTCTGGAGTGAAAATGCGAAAGCGATGCATATTCACTTGAAACTCTGTGGAAATGATCAAACGATCAGAGAGTGCACGAAGCTTCAAACAGATGGGAACGCGGGAAGCGCTTCTGGAATTTATGAAGCGCCTGCCGCCGCGCTCTTCCCAGTGATGTCATGGCCGACATTCCCAGAGACTTCACAAAAATCGCCGCTGGACTGTCATTTTGTGTTTATCTGGAAGTGTGTGTGTGTGTGTGTGTGTGTTTCTGGGAGCATGTGCAAAGGCTTTCGGGGGCCGTGGGAACGGCCGCCACGTCCCGCCGCACACACACACTGGCGGGGACGTTCGGCGGCGGGGGAAGGGTCGCGTCTCCTCAGACAGCGGGGAAGGAGGGTAAACAAGCAGCCGGTGAAGTGTTCTTATTCTTGCTAAGCTGCTTATTTTGTTTCCCCTGGTCCTTGTTTGGCTCAGAAAACACACACCAACACACACCAACACAGAGCCGTGACGCCTCGGGCGGGAGGGGAGGGGAGGGGGGAGGGCGTGGAGCGCAGTGGAGCGAACGACGGAGGTCCAACAGGCTGGGTTTGATGCTGCTGTGTTGCATCATGAAATGATGGAGCTTGTTTTCAAAACTGAAGAAAATCCAAAGGATTTGATGCCAGAAAAGCCAGTTTAAGCTTCTGATTCTGATTCCCTGAAACAGCGATTCACCAGCTGTGTCGCTGGTCCCTCTCAGAGGCTTCGATTCCCTGAGATTTTGAACCAGATCTTGGCTTGTTGATCCCCGTTCAGTGTCGTCGACACAGAAAAATCTTTAACTCTTTCATGTTTTTAATTCATTATTCAGTTAAATCTTTCCAACAGAGTGTAATTCGACATTAATAAATACTTCAGCGAGTGTCCTATAAAGGTTTGATATTACCTTGTAGACGTTTGTTCTGCTTTAATTTCCCCCATAGGAAATCATAGAAGTGTTACGTTGGAGCTTCTTTTTTTTTTTCCCCCACACCAGTACAACAGGAAAATACAACTTTAAAGCCTTAATAGCAAATTATCTGCCTCGTTTAAATACTTCATGCAGGACTAATAAAGAGCAAACTTTTATAATTGCCTGCCAGCCATCATTAGAGAGTGCAGTAGGATGTGTTTGTACAGAGGTGTTTTCTCGTAGCGTATGAGCAAAGTAACTCATACATTATTCAGCTCCACTCTACATCTGTTTGGATGCAGGCAACAAGCTCAGGATGCTTACAGATGGAAAAAAAGGTTACTTTGACTCCTGAAATCTCTCTCTTTTCTTGACTTGGTCTTCCAGGAGCGGATCTTTCTGACGTTGTCCAACTACATCTTCACAGCGATCTTCGTGGCCGAGATGACCGTCAAGGTGAGACCGTTTCCACAGACGATGGACGGTTCCCAAGTGAAAACAGAAAACTCAGATCGTGTTTTAGGTGTCTGTTTACACAGCTTTGATTCTCCTACTTCATCGTAAGCTCAGGCTTCTCTCTTGATTTCAGTTCCTGGTTTCCTCCGAGAATATCAACTATCAGCTGGAGGGGCTTGTTTGTGCTCTTGGTTTGAAATTCCTGTCGTTTGAATTGCAAATTGTCAGAGTCATCTGGAAAGTGATCCTGCACCTTCTCCTGTTAGGATCAGTTTGACTGTGGTTCTATTTACACGTCATTTTGACTGCAGGGCTGTTCCTTTAAAGTGAGGACGTTGACATTTCTCTTAATTGGAAAACTTTACTTTCCGTCAGCTGTATTTGTCATTATTTGCACAAAGCTGAGTGAGTTTTATATTTATTTGGTCTGACACCCTTCGGATCAAATTGTATTTGATGTAACAATCTTCCTGGCTCCCCTCTTTAAGCCCAGTACACTGTTTTGGTGTTTCAATGATGTGTTGTTGAATTCTACTTAGTCACCCATAAGAAAATGTACTTTGTCATGCAACCCTTCATGAAGTCATCCTGAACTTCTGTGTTTCCTCACTCACTTGACATCCGCTGTTGTGCTGCAGAATATTTGGCAGGTCATGACTTTCATGGAAAAGAAAGGCAAAAAAAAAAAAAAAAAAAAAATCCAACTGCCTATTGTCAAACAAGCTATTTGTCTCACTGCTCGTTTGTCAAGACACTCTGAATGCAAGAATTCTGCATAAGAATGGCAAAACCCAAACCAGACGCCGCGAACCGCTCGCCTACAAAGCCGAGAGAGAAAATAAAGTCCACCTGATACCCAGCCGCCGTAAGCCCCCCTCTCCTCCCAGGCGTAGAGAGAGAAAGCAGAGCATTACGGCGAGGGAGTCGGGCGAGGGGACGCTCGGTAAAGCTGAGGGGATTCTTTCAGACGGAGGTCTGCGATGATGAGGGACTGAAGGCAGAGGGTACAGCAGTTCACAACTGTCACTCATTCAAAGCCTCTGCTCGTGAAGGCAGCACCTCGACACACACACCTAATCCTTTGTGCGCCATTGATCACTGGTTAGCTCTAAACATCAACAAGAATGAAAACTTTCTGACAGGACACTTCTCTTTGTGTCTCAGGCAGCAGTTTCCAAAGTGTGGACCGCAACTCCAATAGCAGGGTGACAGAGAAATCAGACCGAGGACAACCACAGCAAAACTAAACATTAACAGAGTTTTTAACTGTTTGGAATGAGCTGAGAAGGAACGATATTGGGTAATGGCCTTATATTCGCGTTTTAAAGATCTGGTTCGGATGCCACTGCGACAGTGTGGCATTTCTAAACAATTAGTGGGAAAACCTGCAGCATTTAAAGGGGACATATTATTCTTTTTTCACTTTGTGAAGAATTTCTTGTAGTAGTTTGTGTTGCCGTAGCCTCATTATGACGTTCAAATCTGAAAACTGTCTGTTTCCTCCCTGTCTTGCCTCATTTTGTGAAAATGCCTGCTGAAACGGTTGGGTTTGAGTTTGGTCTGCTTATCCTGAAATAACTGGATTTAACTCCTCCCCCTGACTGTGGCCCTACCGTGTGTGTGTGTGTGTGTGTGTGTGTGTGTGTGTGTGTGTGTGTGTGTGTGTGAGAGAGAGAGAGAGAGAGTGGGCGTGGACAGACGCGTTCAAGTGCATACCGGGAAGCAGGCTCAGAAACAGCCTGTTCTGAGGAGGACTCGTCAGAGCGACTTTTTAGACTGCTGAAACGCCGAACAAAGGATGAATTTGGAGCCAACAAACTTAAATATTTATGTTTTGGGGCTTCTGAGATCTATATGAAATGACTGAAAAATAGCATAATATGTCCCCTTTACTGTGTTCTGTTCATAGTTAATTTAGAGACACAGTGAAGGTCGATGGCTTTGATCAGGGACTCCCAATGGTCCCAAGTCAAGGGCCTTCAGGGTCCCACAATGGTGACTTCTGATCCCAGTTCCTCTTCTCTAACTTCTATCAACTCAATCATAACATCTTCTATACTTGTTTTTTTTTTTTTTTTTTTTGTCTAAATCAGGATGTTTGGGGAGTTAAAGTCGATCCCAGCTTGCAGGCTGAAGTCAGACAGAGACAGAGTAGACTCAACAGATAACCTTGTTAAACTGATTAACATGTGTTTGGATCGTAGAGGGAAGTTTCCAAACTTCCCCGTCAGTAACATTTTCTTTTTCTTCTCCCGAAAATCTTGTTGTGAAACAACTAAATCAACCTTAAAGCTCTTGTTTATTACCAGGGCCTCATTTCCTTTTGGACTTTGAGAGTGTGGCACGTTCCGAGACGAGGCCACCTGGTACTACAGTGACTAAACCGGCTATATCGTTTCTCGTGATTCACTCCTGTTACATTAACTGTATCAGAGGATTTGTTGTAACAGGTGTCCTGACTCATTGTTGTAAGACTGATTATTCTGATTAAGTGTAAGAATAAATGTCAGGTCTCACAGAAGTTCTTTGTTTTGCTAAATTCTCCCAAATATTTCTTATCCGAAGAGATAAAAGGTTGTTTCATTTAACTTTTTGGATCCCAAAGGGAATGACTCAGTTAGGAAATGTTTATTCAGGTGGAAGATTTTCAAAAGAGCTCGAGGCTGAAGGCATAATTCAACCAAACAGGAGCCGAAATTAGCATTGGCAATTTATGAGAACAAAAACAAGAAACAGATTTATGTATCAGGACAGACTCATGCTTTTCTTCCGCTGGAATTAAATCCTATCTTCACAATGTTTACACCACCAACTGTTTAACATTGCTTTTACTGAATATTGCTTCTGATCAGTATTATAACAGATGTTTTACAAACATCAGTGATCCACTGCAGTTATTTGGATTTTTAGAAACTAGTCAAGTTGCTTTATTTGTTTTCTCTCATTAAAAAAAAGTTATTTCAGTTACTTTCAATAGCTCTTGAAATAAACAATTAAAGGTTATTTAAACTGGATCAGGCAACCGTCCGCATTCAGCAAACAGGAGTTTAGTGAAATAATAAAAGGTGAAACATACTGTTTTAACATCAGCTCAATCAAGGTCCCACTCCCTGAAAAACCAGTTTTCCTATGATAATCTTTCAGGAAGCATTTAATCCCATAGCATCATTAAAGACTTAAACATCTGGTTTCCCCTATTGTTCCATAAATTGTTTCTTATGAAAAGAGACTGCAGAATAGCATGACAGGCTGAATTATGAACAGTGAATTGATGATTGCTTGTTTTTTTTTTTTTTTTTCATTTCAAAACAAACACATACTGCCCTTTCAAATTGGTTGAAACGTTCAAGCTCTGAACTAGTGCTGCTCTAGGATAAGTGTCATTCTGGGCCTGTGAAATAATGCAGCAGTGACAAAAATAAATAAATAAAATGCAAATTCTGAACTACTAAAAATCTGAAGTATAAAGTCTGCATGTCCTTAAATATTGAGAATCTCTTTGATGGTTGTCTTTACATATTGTACATGTGGAGGAGGCGCTGTTATGCACTGATTAGCATCAGCTCATTTGGATTATCTTCCTCTTTTCTCTGCTGTTGCAGTGTTTCAAAAATACATGAAAGGAAAAAAAAAAACTTTTAATAAGTATGCGCTTCCTTCCCTGTTATGTTCCAGAATGCAAATTGCGTTACCGGCAGCAGAAATGATGAGTGGCACCTATAGAATAGGAAATGGGGCTTGCATAGCCTGCAGCTTTTATGATCTCAGCTGCTAAGTAAACAATCACTGTTTGGAGTCAATAGAGATGGGCATGTGGGATGTGAGGCATCTACTCTTAATGATATAGAAGTGGCTTAATATTGATGCTTTTTGAGTTTTTTTTCCCTGCTACTTTTAAAGAAAATCCTTTTAAGCAATATCCAGACCATCAACAGCTGCTGAGGGAGTTTGTGTAAGTGCTGCATCACTAACATACAGTCACACAACTATCCCTTGTGTCTCCTTTGTCCAGATTGTGGCTTTGGGCTGGTGCTTTGGGGATAAAGCCTACCTGAGGAGCAGCTGGAACATCCTGGACGGGATGCTGGTGATGATATCTGTCATTGACATCCTGGTCTCCCTAATATCAAACTCCGGGACCAAGATCCTGGGCATGCTGCGAGTTCTGAGGCTGCTGAGGACTCTGAGGCCACTCCGGTGAGTAACTTCATAACCCGTCCAGCGCTCTTCTGGTGAATTTATAACAAAAACAGAAAAAAATAGCCAAGCACAACTGAATCAAAAATAAAAGATCATCCTATAAAATACTACAGAACAAAAAATAGATCCTTTTTGCCTTGTCTGATTGTTCCCACCTACTTCAAAATGCAGTGTAAGTCGTTGAGTCCATCACAAATCAAGTCATTTGACTGAGCAATTGATTGGTTAGTTTAGTAACTGATTGGTCTGTCATTGGACTGATCATTTGGTTGGTCGGCGGGCTGGCAGGTAAGTTACCTGGTTGGCTGCTTGGCTACCTGGTTGGATGGATCATTGGCTAGCTGGTAGGTTGTATGGATGGTTGGTTGGTTGGTTGGCTGGCTGGTTGTTTGGCTGGTTGACTGGCTGGATGGTTGGTTGGTTGGTTGGTTGGCTGGCTACCTGGTTGGTTGAATCGCTGGCTGGCTGGCTGGCTGGCTGGCTGGATGGATGGATGGATGGATGGATGGTTGGTTGGTTGGTTGGTTGGTTGGTTGGCTGGCTGGCTGGCTGGCTGGTTGGTTGGTTGGTTGGCTGGCTGGTTGGTTGGTTGGTTGGTTGGTTGGTTGGTTAGTTGGTTGGCTGGTTGGTCGGCTCATACCACTCTTGAAAATTTCTACTTGATTAATGATACTCTATTCCAAATCACTAGAGGTACTTTGCTGCCGTTTCTGCAAACGAGAAACTTCTCACTCGAGGAAGTAACTCCTGCATTGCTTTCAGCCTTCTCCCTCTTTCATGCCTGGCTTATTAATGTGCTCATAGCTGTATTATTGTAGTGTTGCTGTGACACATTAGCTGAGCTGTCAGCACTGTGTCGGTCAAACTAATGACTGATTCACTCATTAGTTCTGACATGGTTTCAGGACACGACTCGGGGTGCACGACTCAGAGCCAGAGCATGTCTGAGGCTTTATTTGTATCTGGAAGCAAGCAGTAGTTAGTATATATGTGATCAGTCAAAGGTTAAAGTACAAACAACTGTTTCACAGAGGCGCTATCAAGGAATGAGTGAATGAGAAAAACCAGAAACTCTAAACATGACTAGACAAGGAAAGTGGATCAGCCTACAGACTGG
Source organism: Salarias fasciatus (assembly GCF_902148845.1). Classification (NCBI taxonomy): domain Eukaryota; kingdom Metazoa; phylum Chordata; class Actinopteri; order Blenniiformes; family Blenniidae; genus Salarias; species Salarias fasciatus. Next base: position 7,067,696 of record NC_043752.1, on the reverse strand, counting down.
AACGGAGAAGAGAGCAGACAGGACATGTACTGTGTACAGAAAGAGAGAGAGAGAGAGTGTATGATGATGTGCATGTCAGCACTATTAGCCGGACACATTGGGGACCTGACAAGATGAGATCCGAAACAAGAACCTCACATGAACTTTAAAAACTTAAATAGACTTGACTTGACTTGAATTAGATCATTGAAATTTATCGGTGAGATATGGTTGTGTAGTAAGAGACAGGCTTATCAGTTGATAGAAGAGGACAAAAACCCACAACTGATTAAACAAAATGAGATAAAACAGGACGCTCAAAAGTTGATGAGCATGACATGACCAAATTCAGCACAAGGTTCATTCTATTAGAGAAGGATGCTCTATGATCCTAAAGCTGACATGAAGCAGCAGGACACTGCTTGTAAAGACAAGATACTGAAGAGCTCAAAGCTGTTAACGCGACAAAATTTCAAGTGGAAATGTGTTGTTTTTTCTCTCTCGTCTCAGAAAACTTTTGAGTTTACACAGCAGCCTTTGTAAAACGATGTCCGTTTACACAGAAATGGCTGAAATGCTGTAAACAATTAAGTTAGCGTAAAGGACCACAGCTCGGTTAGTTTTTGTAATTACAGAACACACATGCAGAGAACAGTATGTTACAAACAATAACAATGGTGAGTGCAGAGATCCGTATGAACAGATGTCAAAATTGATTTGCTATTGGCCATATAACATTGGCTTTGGCTAACAGTGAAGCTGAGAGTTGCTCCGGAAGCAGGACAGAGAGAGGCGACAACCCCTCCACTGTTTTTATATAAATAATGAGGAACAAGCTTCAGTAATTGTACCCGGATTACTAATCCCGCAGTAATTAGCACATCACCCCCAAAAGGAGTGTTATTGGAGTAATGTGTTGCTCCGTAATGCATCATTTACAGCACTGGGCACAAACACGGTATATGTGGATGTTTGCTTTGGGGTTTGGAACAAACAGAGCTCGCTCTCTCTCAGCCGTCACATGTGCCACTTTTGAAGCTTTGGGAGAAATGTGTGTATATTTGTGTTTTTTTGCTGAGGCCTTTTTTTTTTTTAGATTGCATTCATACGCAAGTTGTATACAATTGCACGGGCGTGTTTATTTGAGTGGAAATAAGGCGGAAATCACCAATTTGGAGGCTGTTTGTGGACTCGCATCTCAAACTATTTGTGCGTGCGAGAGACAAAAATGTGCTTCTTTGTGGGGTATAAATAGTTTTTACATGTGCGCACAGTCCAGTGTGTGTGTGTGTGTGTGTGTGTGTGTGTGTGTGTGTGTGTGTGTGTGTGTGTGTGTGTGTGTGTGTGTGTGTGTGTGTGTGTGTGTGTGTGTGTGTGTGTGTGTCCATGGATGCATTTGCATGCGTGAGGCTTCACGCTTGAATTGGCTAGCAGTCGTCTGCTCTCCGTCTCTTCTCATGAGGGGGAGTTCTCCACGCTTTGCCCCCGTCGTGAATACTTATTTCAGTTCTCAGGAGGAGCACACGAAGAATATATCCTGCCAAATTCACCCACTGATCTTCACTGCTGTCTTTGTTCTTGTAACTTTCACCTTTGACATAAAAGTGAAATCATTCGCAGAGGATGTTTTTGCTCCAACTGAATTCAAGGTGTGACTTTCTGCTCTGATTCATACTGTAAGCTTTGCTTTGGCATGTTGACATGTAGTCAGCATACCTTGTCTTTTCGTCATGTTGCAGCCCTCAGAATTAGCTTTTTTTTTATTTGAAAACATTTTGTGAATGAAGCCCAAGTTAAAAGTCAAAGACTGACCTCGAGAAGATGCGAGATTTCCTTAATTCTGCTCTTATCACAACATTCGACCTCCTAACCTCGCTTGAGCCGCGATGCTTCATTAGCTGAAACAAATGATCTGCTGATTACAAAGAAGTGGAATGTTAATGTGACATTAAAGAATGAACTTACTGTCAAACGAGACGCTTCCTAATTAGATCTGCTGCAGCTGTGACAAAGTGGATGCTTGAGCGGAGTACCTGGCTATCAGCGTTTGAATCCTGTCTTCAAGTCGCTCCGCCGTGCTCCCTGCCTTGTTTAATCCCCGGAGGGCAGCGAGGCTGCGGCTGTATTAATGTCGAGTGGGCGAGGTTTTAAAGTCAGATTAGAAAATATGAAGCAATTACAGGAGGAAATTGGACAAATTTCAAGTGGAGGGGAGAGATTCTCGGGAGCAAAGGGCAAGCGTTTCTCTCGGGAGCGACGTCCTCAGTTTGAGAAAGATGCAAAATGGCAGGGAGAGAAACAGGATTAGGAAGACAGGGCAGAGAGTGAAGGATGGAGAAACAGAGGAGGATGGGAAAAGAAAGAGCTGAGCTGGAGGAGCTCGGCTGTCTCCTCCGCTGAGGCTGCAGACGAGTTACGGAAAGGCAATGCGGTAAAATCGTTTTAAAGATAGTTATTAACTTTTAATCCAAGAGGAGGAGCGTAGCTTTAAAGGCTTTAACATATTAAGCTCTAACCGTACTGCTCTGGGTATATTGTACATCTCAATTTTAATAGACTGCAGGTGTTTAAAACCTTGTCAAAGATAATTGAGTTTGACGTTTGGGGTGGATCTTTTTGACGGGGTTCACACGGGTGTTTTTTGACTTCATCAGCAAGAATAAGAGTTTGCCCATTTCAGCTACATGCTGGAGCAAATAATGCAAAAGGTGAATGGCTAAAAGCTGAATCAGCCTCCAATTCATATCAGAAAGCACATAACCACGGTGAGAAGTAGGCCAGGATTTAGTCTTGACATAAAAACGTTGCTTACATGCTAAATAGAGAAAACTGTAATTTTTGTTCTTTGTCCAGATGGGCTCTAACCCACTGGATGGATGAATTAAGTATAATGAAGTAATCCATTTTCCTGTGGAACTCCTTGGAGAACTTGCAATCTATAATAAAGTCGATTTCAGCAATGCTCCTTGGTGTAATACAGTGAATTTCCCTAAAACCAATCATTTGCAAGATATTGCAGCCTTCATTATGGATGTGTTTACAAATCCATCCTTGCAGTACAGATTTGAGGTTTAAGACACTTTTCTAACAGTAGGTTGGTTTGTGTTTATTGCCATTAGAATGGTCTCTCTCTATGTTTGGGTCTTGATTATACTGTACGTGCATGAAACAGTGTGAGCAGAATTACCTTTCAGGAAAATTTGTTCTTTGTAGTTTTTACAGTTCGAATTGTCATCACGTCATCGCAGTCTCTCCATTTTCAAAGCTACAAAGAGACTTCTGTTTTGTACCTTGTGGAATACTGATCTGCCCGAGAGAGATGAGCGAACTTCTCCAGGAGATTATCTGAGGAAATAAAATAACAATAAACGAAATCTGAAATTCAATGCATCTTAATTATTTTACGATAAAATAGTTTGTTGGAACAAGCCATTTTCCAAAGTTATACTTGGGTAAATTATTTCCAAATTTTCCTGGTGGCACAGTCAAAAGGAAGCGTTTCAGCAGGATATTTAAAGCTGCTTCTCTCCTTAAAGCTCCAGAAAGTTGTTATTAAACCCACCGCAGGCCCGACACGGCTTCGTCACCCACAAAGCCTCTCCATTCAATTGTAGCAGAATCCCGTTTGCTGTCGGTATTTGAATTAAATATGAGCTTGTCTGTGTTTTCCCCTCGGGCGGCGCGGTGCACGTGGAGTTCACACAGGCTGCTCCGGAACTGCTGACGCCGATAAGGGAATAATAATCAATCACCAATCATTTGTGAGCTGCAGATGTCTCCGCGTGTGACGAGTGCTACAGCAACAAGAAGGAGAAGTTTTTTTTTTCTTTTTTTTTTCTTTTTCCATTCCTGCAATGTGTTTATTTGTGCGCAAGAGTCTGTTTCTATTTGTTCCCCATTAGAGATATTAATGACGGTGTTACATCACACGAGAAAAGTGGGTCTGTGTGGGTGCAAGAAAGACCGTGTGGGTGACAAAATGATGCATTGGCTTTGTTTAGGGGGCAGCCGCACACACACACACACACACACACACACACACACACACACACACACACACACGCTTCTGCAGCCATTCATCAAAACCCACAACCTGAACCAAGGGTCGGCCACAGGGAGGGCCCACGAGTTACCACCTCGTGTCACCAAATGGCACTTTTATGTCAGCCAACTGCCGCCTACACGTCATCAACAGTTCAGCAGCAACCCAGAAACCCCGCTCGCTCGCTCGCTCTCCCCCAGTGTGTCTATTAATTATAGCTGCCACACGCCCCACAGTGCCTCAGAGCTGGCGGTCTCATGTAAAGGCCTTCGGCCAACAGGTTCGTTTACCGATAAACCGCAGCGGAGGCCGACCTCTGCCAGATCCATGCCTGAGCTCATGTGTCTCTGGATTATTTAAATCTTTGCTCACTTTTTCATTTTTATCCTTTTTTTAAGTAAAGCATGTAAGCATTGGTAACACAATGTTGGTAATGCAATATATATGCTTTAAACTTAAATTCTGGCTATTGATGGATCACTTAGTATATTATTTAATCACTTTACTTATTAAAAGCACTTGGTTTCTTCGGCTGCTGTTTTCTGCCTTTGTAGGACAGAGCTATAGGCTGGAGAATCGGAGCACACAAATAAATTTATACGGCTAGGTAGAGCGAGAAACAAAGTTTGCAAAAGAAGGAAAAAAAAAAAACCCAGGAATATAGAAGCCACCTCATTTTCTATTCCCTCTGTGTTCCTGCAGCTCATCAGCCCTTCCCTCGTCCCTGGATCCCTGATCTCCATCTCTCCGCGTCGCTTAATTACACCCAGTGTTTCACTGTGGGAACACTCCTCCCACTTATTGCCCTACTTGTTGTTCCCGTCCCTCGGCGTGAGGGATACGGCGCCGCCGCGTGCGTGCAGGTGTCGAGCATCGCCGCATGCTTCTCGCCGCTCTCTTTGTGTAGCACACAAAACAAGGACACGCTGGGAGGCGCAATGAATTTATGCATGGAGGTAGATTAAAAGAAGCGAGAGCTAACTTTTCCCTCTGGCTCCCTCCATCCAGCCTGATGCTCATCTTTTTCTTCTTTTTGCTTTTTTTTTTTCCTGTCGTATGCAAATAAACATGACGGGAGAGGCGCCCATCGCAGTGTGCATCCTCCATGGACAGCATCATCAGGGCTGTATTGACTTAGAACGAGACGCTCGTCTCTCCTTCGTTTCCCTCCCTAATAAGACTTTTCACTTCAGCACATTTGTCACAGCGTCAGCTGGAAAGGCAAACACGGCGCCGAGAGGTAAAAGGGTTTTGCCTTGGGTTTTCATATGCAAAGCACCTATATGAGGAGACACGTTATTTATTTTTTTTTACCGTTCGCAGGCAGTTTGAGCAAAGTGTTTATGATGTGCTTCTGTCCTTGATGTGTTCTTTAAACTCAACAAATTTCTCCAGAGGGATTTTCAGAACTTCACAAACACACCGTATCTGATTTTTCTCAGAATTCCTGATGATTTTCACAGCCTGAGATGTTATTTCTGAACGTTGTTGGGATTCAGCTCCTGTGCAGGTTGTTAGATGATTCCAGTTGAAACGATCAGTTATGTATCATCTGCAAATGTACTGTTCAAAGTTTATTCAGTTGATCACCAGAGGATCACCACCTTGCAGTGGTTGGTGGGATGGAGTACTTTGGTGACTGGAACATGGACACGACTGAGGGAATGTTGTGTTTGTCCATGCCTGTGACTTTGATGTAGATCAGATCGGATATATCTCACCATCCATGCAGATAATGATAAAGTGCTGAATGGAATTCACTTTTGTTGCACATTTTAACACTTTTATTGTACTTTTACGGAATGAACAACATTCTCCGTGCAGAGCTCCTTCACACACACACACACACACTGGCACACACCATTGATGGTCAGCATGCAGCCTGTTCGCTCATCACTGGGAGCAACTTGCGCTTCAGTGTCCTGCTCAAGGACACTTCTACATATGGAAAGGGCGAGATGGGGAGTGGACCTGCCTCTCTAGCAGCTGAACTACAGCCTTTGAAGGGTTTTTTACACTTTATGTGCTGCACTGTGGGGGAGTCTGCTGGAGGGACTGCTGCGTCAGCTCTTCTCTAATGCGTCGTCTGTTTTCATTGGGGTTGGTCTTGAATCTTCTTTGCTTTTCGGCTGATCCCTCCGGGATTCACCCCAGCGGATTACCTCCCTCCATCAGGGATCTTTGGCCGACTGTAGTCCAATTTCTGTTGACATCCTGTTGGTCATTTACCAGCACCTTCAGCAATCTGAGTTTTATGCCAAAAGCATTTCCTAATGGAACCCATGTGTCCAGGCTTGGAAATGGCTATTTTGTCTTTAATTACCAAGGGATAAAAAGCATTATTTATAAATCATAAAAGCCCCGATAGAATAAACATGTGAAGTATGAAATGAATGAAGTTCACTTTGATCTCCATCTTTGCTTTTGGATAAGTGGTCAGTATATCCTCAGTCTTCCAGTGTGTGAGCGTCTGAACGAGACCGCTCGGATGCAGCACTTGAACAGCACTGCCCTCAAAAGGCCGGAAGCGGAACCTCAACCCAACACACGTCTCAAAAGAGTATCAGATGTAAAGGCGTTGAGCTGCAGACTGATGGAGGTGTCGCCTTGGACACAGCATCCTGTGATCACGGCTATTGATCTGTGAGGTCTTGGTCAGATTTCGACCCGTATTATCTCATATCTTCTCCTAATGTGCTATTGACTCTTCCTTCACTCGCCAGTCCTCTCATCGGAATACATACAGTGCAGAGAAAGAGGACTCCACAAGGGAGGGACAGATTAACTTAACACCTTTTGCTGCTCAGTAACGTTACAAGGAGATCATTTCTTTCTGTATCTGTGTCTGTGAGGTTTTGTAAAGCTTGCTTGAGGAGTTCACCTCTCCGGAGAAACGCAGCTGCAGCATAGCGTCGAGTGTCATGCTGCCACTAATTAAACATGCTCATCAGGCCACTGGCTTAATTGGACGTGTGTGTTTCCTCTACTGCAGGAGTGCTGGGATGCAGAAAGAGGTGAGAAAGAGTTTTCAAAAGGAAAACGAGAGAGAGAGTTGACTTATTTGAAAGCCAACAAGCATTTCTTGGATGAAAAAAGTCAAATGAGAGGTAGAGACTGGGAAATTGAAAGAGAGAAAGCTTGGGGGGGGAAATGCGTGTGAATGTGTGAGGGCCTGGAGGCGTGTTGTGTGAGGGTGGGTGAGGAGGAGGTTGCGGCTTGGAACGCTCGCAGGCATCCCTCCTCCATCTGGTCTGGGCTGTACAGTCGGCAACCTACGTGTTTCCCCATGAACACACACACACATACACACACACACACACAAAGATATGCTGCACTCGCTTTGTGGGGGCCTTCCCATAATGCATTTCATAACCCATCACCCTGACGTGATCGGAACTAAGGGGCTGCTGGAACCATGATCTGAACTCCAACATGATGGTGTAGTAAATGTACACTTCACACTCTGCATGCAGAATTATGTATCACAACCACAGTGTGCATGTGCAGTGTCAGCGTTCCAGGAAAGTTGTGTTTTTCCCTTTCAACCCAGAGTCACAGAAACTTTCTGAAAATGCAACATGTGAACAGACACACAAAACACAACGAAAGTTTTATTTTCCATTTTTTTTCTTTCTTTTTTCTTCCGTTTTAACTTGAAAACGTTGTGTAAATGAGGCCTCAGTTTTCGGCGCGCTGCACCCACACATCGCATTGAGCTGTCTTCAATTCTGTGTTGCAGTGTGATCAGCCGAGCCCCGGGGCTGAAGCTCGTGGTGGAGACTCTCATGTCGTCCCTGAAGCCCATCGGCAACATCGTGGTCATCTGCTGTGCCTTCTTCATTATCTTCGGCATCTTGGGCGTCCAGGTGAGAGCGGGGATTCAGGGAAACACACACACACACACACACGACCTTCATATACTCACTCTTTTATAATTATTGACACGTGCCTCATGAAATGTTAGCAGAAAATCAATTTTTAACCAAGTGGATTTCACATATTCTAAAACATCCATCAGGGACACTGACACATGCTCATCTGGTTGCAATAGACACTTCATGGCTTCCAGCCCAACGACCGATATATAGCAATGAGCTTTGTGCCCTTGGTGCACATCCAACTCCCGTTTATCAGTCATCAGTATGTTAATGTCCATAAACCATCTGTCATGAAGGAGTGTCAGGAAGATTAAATGACCGTGATGATACTTCACAACTGTGGATGTAAAGAAGTTCTTAGCTTTAGTCTATTCTCCTGTTAAGTTCAGTCGGCACAAGTTTGTTTCTTCAGTAAATGATACCTTGATGTCAGATTTTAAAGAAGTTCTCTCAGCGTCTCTAGCAATAAACAGAAGGAAACAAAAGCTTCACCGGTGTAACCCAAAGTCTCTTGTTATCAGACTGTTTACAAGTACATACAAGTCATCATTGAACCCAAAACATCTTGTTCAGAAAAACTCTATATCTTGGATTTTTGACCCAAGACTTTCAATGCAGCAACCTTGTATAAATTCATACAAACACATTTTTTTCAGTGATCGTCATCTCTTTCAAACCACAGTCACCAGAGACAAGACGTGGTCACACTATTGATCTGCTGGAAAGATTCTGAAGCCGATGACAACATACAGACCAAAATTTCATTGACTTGTTGGATGAGCATGACGCGATCAATACTGAAAACCTGTTGCTACAATAATGAAGTTGAAGTAGGCTGTCAGGATTAAAAGAAAAAGATTACATGGAGACAGTAATTCAATCCAGAATTATGACAGTCATAGAAAACCACACAGCGTTCTTCCAAAGCTGAACTTTATGGACTTGGCTGAGCGACAAGTATAATGTACAAAGGGAAAATTCGATTTTCTTTGATTATCAAATCCATACTAAACCGAACACATTCACTCGCCGACAGACGGTTGACTCTGTGTATCACAAGCGTACAAGCAAATATTTTGATACAAGGTTTGTGTAGAACTACCTTGAGAGACTGCAAACCTGCAGCAACATGCAGAGGTTCCCACAATGCCTTTCAGAGGCCTTCAGTTGACTGTATAGTCATTCCTGCCATATAGTCGTAGTACAACTTTTCCCACAAAGTAGCCTAATTGTTACCTTTATGAACTTTTAGAACCTGGCCGGGCCATGTCCTGAGCAACGGAAATATTTCAACTTCTCTTTGATTTATTTCAGTAAAAACCCAAGGTGGTGTGGTGCTGCTACAGAATGCATGTTCATGAATAAATAAGCACGTTTTCAATGTCAGTCGAACTTTTTCCAGCTGGAGCCAAGGAAGTTTCTTCTAAGTCTCATCTAAGGTTAAGGTCCGAACTCATTTCAACTGACTTTGTATATTTTAGCCCCGAAGCTAAAAACAAGCAGCATAATTTAGCGTAATGAATTCCTTTGAGGTTCATGCATGTGTATTTCTCCTCAGCTTTTCAAGGGGAAGTTCTTCATTTGTCAGGGGGAGGATGTGAGGAACATCACCAACAAGTCGGACTGCTTGCTTGCAAGTTACAGATGGGTGAGGCACAAGTACAACTTTGACAACCTGGGACAGGTAAGACCTTTAAAAAGTTGACACCCCTGCTGGGAAGAGAGACGCTTCCATTGAAGTGCTGGATCGTTTCATTTTTCATTCTCTTTCACAGGCGTTGATGTCGCTCTTTGTTCTGGCATCAAAAGACGGCTGGGTAGACATCATGTACGATGGACTTGACGCTGTCGGAGTTGATCAACAGGTAAATACATTTGAAGTTTGCCCATATTGAGAAGCAGTGATCAGTCATTGGTTTGATTTCCAAATAGTGAAGACGTTCCTATTCTATCCTTTCCAGCCAATTATGAACTACAACCCGTGGATGCTGCTCTACTTCATCTCCTTCCTCCTGATTGTGGCCTTTTTCGTGCTCAACATGTTCGTGGGCGTGGTGGTGGAGAACTTCCACAAGTGTCGGCGCCACCAGGAGGCCGAGGAGGCCAAACGCCGGGAGGAGAAGAGACTGAAACGCATGGAGAAAAAGAGACGGAGTAAGGAGAAGGAGCTGGCTGGTCGGTAGTCTTTCCACATCTTTCTGAGTCCTGCTTGATTTGAGCTTGAGCCTTTTTTATAATTTCTTTTTTTCTTTTTGCTTTTTAATTTGGTTTGGCCGAGCCCGGAAGAGCGCAATTAGTGAGCTAGTACCAGTTATAGTTGCTCCTCTGCGGTAGAACCCTCCCTTTCCCGTCGAAAACTCTTACTTTTTTTTTTTTTTTTTTACTTGTGAGCCCTCGGGCTTGGTTTTGTTCCGTCCGGTGGTCACCTGCTCTGACTCTGCAGACTCCGCCCAGCTGTCGAAGCTCTCCTTCAACCCCGGCGTCAAATTGAACAAGCTGGATGTTGAGAAGAGCTCCCATAACCAGCTGGGTTTGCCGAGTTAGGACAGCTGAGCGCTGGAGTTCGCCCCCTTCCCCCCCCCCCCCCCCCCCACCCCTCCCTTACCTTGCCTGGTCTACCGTAGACGCCGTGCTTGGGGATGGGCCCTCGGAGCATGCCCAGTGAGTGCGGGGCTTGCATGGTGGTGGGCACACAGAGCCAGAGGGAGGGGGAGTTGTTGATCATTTTACCGCCCTGATCGAATACGGACATGACCCCCCTCCCTTCCTCTCTTTTGCATGTGGTTTACTACAGCCGTGGGGGCAGGGACCCTTAATCTGGAAGGGAAGAGGGAAGACGTTACCCGTAGCTGTGATCTAAGATCACTTCGGGTGAGAACAGTAGGAGTCAGTGCTAAATCCCCGCCTGTAGCCTCCCCCCCTCCGGCTGTATAGGAGTTGATGACAATCTGCCTGATTTGTATTTTTTTTTTTTCTTTTTTAATTCTTTCCACTGCCTCCTATATTCCCAAAAGTACCAATGCTAGCATCAACTAGCATCAGTCTTCTTGAGAAATTGGTGCCTATGATTCAAGTATTTTACAATCTCATTCAAAAGGCACTCTGTTTTTGATATTTTGAAGGAGGAGCAGTGGACACCACGGATTTCTTAAAGCTGAAAAGGGGGAAAAATGTCTTTTTTTTCTTTTTCGTAACTGGAATGTTTCCGTCAACTTCTTGAGAAATACAGATGGAAATTGATCTTCTTTCACAGGAGATGCCTGCCAAAGGCGCTTGCCCATTTGAGAAGGCTTCCCCTGACCCTATCACGCACAGTTAACCAGTACACACTTTATATGCCTTAAGGCCCCGTTACCTTCCCTTCCTCCATATTTCTAAGTTCGTTGTCCCAGTTTTGTTTTTGCTTTTTTTCCCCCCCAAAGGCCTTTTTCCAGAAAAAAAAAAACTTTTTTTAAGTCCACAGTAGCCAAAGAGGTGAGGTGTTGGTTCATCGCCCACATGGGAAAACCGCACAATGACAGCACTGCTTGTAGAAACAGGCGAACCACAGATACAAGTCAAAAAGGTTGTGCTCCGCTTAGAGATTCCTGGTTTTGCGACTCGCGGTTGTTCCAGATGCAGAGAGCAAAAAAAAAAAAAAAAAAAGTGTTAATCCCAGGGACTGGACTCAGAATCACTGGAAAGACAAAACATAGGAACACAAAAACCAGCTTATTCTTTCACTGCTTCCTTCTGGCCTTACTCCATCCCTCTTTCCCTCTTTCTTTCTCTTTGACTCTCTTCTGTTTCTAACTCTCAGCCATCCTTCCCTTTCTTGCTTTCTTCTGCTTCTCCCTGACTAACACGGTCTCATTCCTCTAGATTTATTGGTTCCAGGGGTGAGTTGGGCCCTCTCTGACGGCACACTGAAAGGTACAGAGTTTCCAGCATGTTCTGTCTGTCCCTTCTTTTAAAACCCCCGCACCACCACCACCGACCACGACCACCCACATTGGTGGCTAGGGTTTTCTCTCAGTTCAGTGATCACGGGAGGTAGGGCCCCATCCCGCGTCCCCGCCCCCCTGCCTCTCTCCCATCAGCCCCCAGTCAGCTGGACATGCCGTTACCTGTTCTCTTTATGTCGTGGCTTTGTCTTTCACAGCTCTTCCACTCCGTCCGCGATCCATCCACTGTTCACAGCACCGCACCGCTGCAACACCACCACCACCACCACCACCACCACAAGGGGAGAAGTTAATTATGGCAAAGACATAAAGACGAAGATGGAGGGAGGTGGAAAATGTTTATCAGGGAGGCAAATACTGTTTGGAGACTTCTGGTATTTCCTTTTGTCATGAAACAATAACTTTGTCTGTTGATGAGTAAGCTTTTAACCGGTAAAGGCTTCTCTTTTATAAAGGCCATTCAGCCTTTTTCTTATCTGCTAAGGTGACAATACACGGAATGTGATGACTTTCAACTTTATTCGAACTTTACCACAGCTTAAAGCTGAACCTCCTGTTCAGGAAATCGAAGATAGCACAGTCTTACCAAGTTCAACAAGTTTATATTTTAGGAAGTCTTTAATACATATATATTTCATATTCCTATAAAATGTTGCCATTTCATTATATTAATCTGCATGTAGTCAAGCATTGATAGTTATAGAGAGAACATTTTGACTGGGTGCCTAGAAAATATGTTTTTATATGAATTATTTGACACTACCTTTGATATTTTTGATAGCCTTGCGCCTTATGCGCTTACGCTATACCTTCATGCAGCCCTTAATTCACCCCATTCGAGAAAGTTGAATACCTTATTTGCTCTTTAAAGCCTCCATTCTCTCAAAAAGCACAAACATTGCTCCATCGCTTATGCCGCTATGCCCTAAATGTCCTGCATTAGAGTTACAGAAGGCCATGTCAGGAAATCTGTGAAAAGTTGACATCATCTTTTGCAAGCCATGTCTGAACGGATGTTCATGGAGGTAATAATAACAGTTCTCTTCAATGAAGTCATATATATATGTTAAATACTCTGTGGGAAAACACAAGCAGTTCTTGCACATATTGTATTTTGCAATTTTATCTCACTGCTCTTCCTGTCGATCGGAACACATTAGAGCGCGTTATTGGGTTGTACATGGGGCGTCGTATCGAATGATGTGCTCACAGTAGGTAACGTTGTCTCATGGCATCCTCCATTAAAGGTCAGCGGCCTTCATTAAAGAGCGTTGGACCACAGAAATTCAATCATCAGCATTCGGCTATTTTACCACAGAGTCCGTGCTCGGCTTAAAAGCTTAATTCAAGACCTCCAGTGCCAAAGTATGCGAATGTAATCATAAATTAAATTGCGACAACCTTTGAAAGAATATCCTGCTAACTTTTTTTGAAAGCTACATCGCTCCACAATATTGTTCCGCTGGGGGATTTAAATTGTTTTCTTGGCGGAAAACTCTCTTTTTGTAGTATATCAGATTTGAAAGTTATTAAATCATGACTTAAAATAGAATTAGGACTTGTGCTTGAAGGTATTTGGAGCTGATGGCTGATTTAATCCAACAAACTGTGTACAAAGGTCACAGCAAGTGCAGGTTGTCATGAAGCAATACCCCAGAAGGACTTCTCGCAGCACTTGGCTGTTGTTGGCCGTAAAGGTCATCTCAGGGCTGTCGGGCGGCTGACTGTTTCTCTGGCACGCACCGGCAATTTGTCAGACGTCGTTTCCATGGCGATCTGCTGTAGGCATTGTGATGACAGACGAGAGCTTCTCAAAGGTGTTTCACACAATAGCGTCCTTTTCATCAACGTGTGTGTGTCTGCTGCTTTGTTTACGCACATTTAACAGAGAGGTGTCCGTTAAATAAAGCTGCGCTCCTTGAAGGTCCGCTCGGTGGCGTCAGGCCTGTTTTCTTGCGTGCGTGTGAGCCTACGTGTTTGTACTCAAGGGTGTCAGGGAGCAGATGGCTGCAGAACAGGTTGTAAAATATGCAGGCGAAGCGGTCTCATCATCCGCAGAGCTCCCCTTCTTCCACTCATATCAGGATGTCTGTGTCCAGAGAGGGAGGAGGACTCCCCCCAAGCACACCCCAGTGTTGGTCCGCAGCGATATTTCGCCTCTGGCAATGAGCGCCTGCAGTATTTTGATATTTTTACCCTAAGGTAATTTCAGACCTGTCGACACCAAGCTCATGATGCAGTCTTCATGCAGTTACTTTTATGTGTTTGAGTGGTCAAGATTTAGAGCATGTTTCTGGTTACCAGTGGAGAAAGTGACATGAAAAAAAGAAGCACAGTACAGCCCATGTAATGGTGTGATAAGATTCTGGCTGATACAATTAAAAAGTAAAATGAAGTATTGGCTTTGGTATGCATGCAAACATTACCAATATTTTTTTTACATCAGAATCTTGAGGCTTCGGTTTAAATTTCTAAATAGAAAAGTTCATCCAATGGTTTACGTCAAAGGTGTCAAATACATGTTAGTGCAGGAGCCAAATACAGCCCATTTTCATCTTGAGTGGGCCGGACTGTTAAAATAGTGCCATAATAACCTTAAATTGTAAACTTTAAAGTTTTTCTTTGAACGCGTATGTGTGTTGAAACTGTCTCTATTTTCATTATACCAAACAATTAGCACCAAAATTTACTACGATCTCGACATAAAGCAATTTTTAATGATACCATCTAGTGTAAAACACAGTTAAAAGCCCACTTTTGGCCCACCTGCCTTTTGATGGACACCCCTGGTATGCTTGATCATCTTGCTAACATTGTTTAATAAACTTCAGTCAATGTACAACTGAGGCTGGTACCAAATAAACTCTCTTTGCATGAAAAGTTAGTTAACCAAGAGCTCTCCCACAATGAAAACCAGGGTGTTATTTGTATTATAAATCACAGGTGATTGTAAGATTCACAACATAACGAGATGTATTCCTGCCTGCACTCACAACACCATGAGGCAAATTCAAACCGAGCAGTCAGAAAGACATCCGGGATAGTCTCGATCCCCCTCAGGGTCCGCGGAAAACATCCCCCTCGTTGGAGTTGCCTTGTTGTGTTGAGTCATGCGTTCTCGCAGCCGGAGTCAGCTGCTTGTGACAGACACATCAGGAGCGGCGACGGCGCATTGCACATGATGTGCGCTGCAAATCGTAACTATACAGTGGCTCCACATTATTTCCTGCCTGCCCGGCTCTCGGCGAGCTATCACAGAGATGGCATCCCGGATATTTTGACAAACAGCGGCTCGTTTCGGGGTAATGATGCTCGGAGGTTTGCGGCACTGCTCCATGTGGCTGTCGGCTGCTGTGTGGAGCAGGAGCAATTTGCAGTAAAGTAGCTGCATTTATTCAGAAGTGTTTCACTCAAAAAAAAAACAAAACAAAACCTCCATATATCCTTGTAAGCTGTGTAATACAGTCAGAATTTAGACAATGGAGCTTTTTGAGGCAAGGTGCCATTATGAAGTTAAATAACCCATGAAGAATTTCGAAATCCAAACAAAAAAAGGACTGATCATGAGTTTCCAGCAGATTAGCTTCATTTGCCTGACAAACATAGGAACCCACAGGAATAAACATCCTTACACTCGACGTACGCTCCTGATGACTCAGCAGAATTTATTGACGCAGTTCATTATTGAGCTCTGTCGACTCAGAATTAGCATGTAGCTGTGGGACAGCTTCATGGCGTTCAGCACCAGTAGAAATCTGGGAATATTTAAGGCGACGATTCTCAAACTGACTTCTCAAGCGCCATCTAGTGCTGTGTGGTAGTCATAGCTTGTTTTTTTTTTTTTTTTTTTTTCAATTAAAATTTATTTGTTTTAGTCTTTGGTCCAGATCTGAACAGACCCGAGGAGTTGGTCTTTGCATGAATTATTGTGTGTCTTTCTGTTTGTTGGCCCTGTGATGGATGGTTGATCTGTTCAGTGTGTACCCTGGGGCCGCACAATATAACACAAATTAATCGTTACTGTACCATCAATATTTGCGGTATACTGACTGAAATGCGATGAATTATGTTTTCACGCGCTGTGCGGTCGGTCGGCCTCTGCTTGTCAGCAGATTTGATCAGTCAGATGGCGCTCGACTGCAGTGGATGCTCACCCACTCGGTAAATGTATTGTGATGGTGAAAGGACACAACGAAGAACCCTAAGGCAACACAACATTTTCAAGTGACGACAAAACCTTTTGGGGGTTCGTTTACATGACAACACTGCTTATAGCCGCTGAAAACGCAACTTTATGGAACTTTTTAAAAATGCTTCGACTCCATTATCATGTAAAAAGAAGAAAACAACTTCCTGGAAACTCTTGGGCTCCATTGGCTCTCTAGAAAAACTAAATTGTTTTCTGCCGTTTCCGTGTAAATAGACATCGTTTTAAAAATGTTATCATGTAAATGTGAAACTTTTTGAAGTGTGCTCGCATGTCTGCCTGCAGTGGATCGCCATTACGCTCCGCAGACAGTATGTTGGTGACCACAGGTCTGAAACCAGAAATGAAAACAAACTATTTTAAAGCATTTCCAGTGGGAAGTATTGCCCAGCGACAGCCAGGGTAAATTAGGGTAAATCAGCTAGAACCCCGTTCTTTAGGAAAGCATACCTCAAAGCACAAAGAGATTAATACTCATAATGAACGTTATCAGTATTGGAATACATGACAATGTTTAGTCAAATGCAACTCTTCAGATATTTATTATATTATTATTTGATATTCTTTGCAGATTGTGTCTTTTCCTCCTTTCCTTGATGATTGTGTTTGTAGAGTTCATGCAGCTGTTAATGTTCTGTGTAAGGAGCTCAGTGCATTTTATATTTTTTGGGAGAGGTGGTGCAGAAGTTGTTGGACTGGACAGATCGAGGGCAAACAAAACTCACAACCTTGACACCTGGAATTTTGGTTGTCTCTGATTACATCTGAGACTTGGGTTTGTTTTGGTTAAAGTTCATGCTTGGACCTTTCCATGTTAAACCATATCAGTCTCTCAGTTTAATCAAATGAAGAAGTTGCATCAGAATGACAAAAGAAACAAAATAAGCCATAATTTTGTGGCTCAAGTTTCTGCTTCAAAAATGCACAAAAGTGTTGAAATGTGCAGAGTCAGACCCAAACAGTGGGTTTTACTTGTTTGGTTTGTAAATGGAAGCTGGCTTCTGTTGCTGCTAAACACCTGTGCATGGAAAACATGAACAAAGCAAATAGAAACCACAAATTTATTCTCATTTTTTGTACTTGAATTGTCTTTCGTTATTTTCTACGAGTAATGTGAGCGTGCCTCGCTCGGACTTCTGCTATAAGTCGGTCCGTAAGAATCTGTGGCGCTGCCACGTTAACAGATGGCTGTTGACTTCCCTAACAGGCTGAACAGATCAACACTTTATCCCAGGCAGCTCTGGCTGGGTCAGCCCCCACATGAATTCACTCTATCATAACACTCTGTCATCATATCTCACCCCAAACAGTCATCTCATCAAGGGATACAAGTGCAGGGCAACGCGGTGCAGATACACTAACACCGCTCACTCTCGATGCCGCGGTGCTGTTTTACACCCGTCATATTTCATGCCCTCCGCACCTTGTTTGTTAGTTCCAGCAGCTGTCCCTGCGATGAGACTGGCTGCGAATGTTTTGAGCTCGGTCCCACCTCCGCCGGTGGTCCCGTGTTGCTGTTATTCACGAGCCGATTGCCAGTAGTTCCAGGCAAAGTGGCGAGAACACATCGCTCGTACTGTTTCATTTTCGAATGCGGTTCACACCGGATCCGACGCCGTTCCCGCTGCTCTCGGTAAATCAGCCTCCCACTCAGCAACAGCTCTGCTGTTTGTCCACCGACTTCTGTGTTGCTGTCGAGATAACACTGGCCAGGACTGCATTCGCAGCACAGGTATTGATATGATTTTAACCAGTGAAAGGTCAACTGCAGATGTAACGGTTCCGTCCATCCACAGTCTGTATCTGGTTCATCCAACCAAGGGTTGGTAGTTATTCTTCCCAAAGGATTTAAATAAAGACACCTCCACTCAGTCATCGGGGGCACATGACCAACATGATTGCTACAGTAAGATCAGTTGTCATTTGAAGGAGCTAGAGTGTGACCACATTTACTTCACCATGCTGTCCCATGTAGTTTGGCAAAAGCCAGCATCGGGTTTAGCATTGTATTTGTTCCTCTTTCAGAGTAATGCTTGTGTTTTAAAAGCCCATCTTTTGAGCAAAGCTTGAGATCAACCAACATTGAGGATTGATTGTGAAAATGTCTGGATATCTATATGGGGGTCATGGAAAGATTGGTATTTTTGACAGGAGGGAAAAAATCTGAAGAAAATCGTTATGGAGGGACTGGAGTAGCGGAGGTCCAGTGGAAAAAAACCCACACACGGGGTGTCGTATCTCAGGTCATAAAAATTATGATGAAAGCAGTGAATGGCAAGTATGATCAAGGGAAATTTCAAGAAACACGTTTGGAACATGTGCTAAACACTTTACAAGCATGCCCTCCTGCCACCACAGGATTATGATGGTTATTGATCCAAGTGATGCTGTAAGAATGAAAATGATCTGTCCATGGGAACACCGCTGATGGACTGTTTTAGCAATTCCAAATGAAAACACTAAATCAATAACTTGACGTTTCAAGTCCCAGGCTCATTCCAGAGGTAACGTTCACAAAACTGTTCACCCAGCCTTAAACAAGAGGTAGAAAATCAAAACACTCATTGTGTTGCAGAGCTCGATGTGGTCATGAAACACTGCAAAAGTGTCAACAGTTGTTTCTATTATACAACTCTGAAATGATTTCCGTTTACTACAGTTTATATTTATTTTTAGATGTAATATTTCTGAATCTAGTCACATGTATGTCGCACTTTTCTATCTAAATGCAAATCAAAGCCTGATAAGTGACGAGAAGCTGTTTGAATCGGAGACAGTTGCCCTGATTAAACCCCAGTGGAATATTCCAGCCCTACATTTATGTCTCCGTGAATTCCACGTCTTTATTCCCCCCATTTATTTATGGGACATTAAAATCCTCAGATGCAGGTCACATTTGCTTTGATGTTCACAAAGTTTTTGAACCTTTTGAACCCTTTCAGAGTCCACCCAGGAACATGCAATTGCTTTGCTGAAACACAAAATGAGTCTCTTTAAGGAAAACCTGATAAAGGAAGCTTAGAGCAGTGTGGGGTTTAGAGCGAGCAGCCGATGAGGACAATACGTCTGTTGTATTGTTCATATAGATTCATAAATCCTCGTCACCTTGATGTGGGTAAACAAAGTCATTTCCTATGTTGCAGTGTTAATCTGTGCTGTCAGTACACGGCCAGTCGTCAACAACAACAACAACAACAACAACACAAGGATAACAAGCTCATCCTCTCACATGTTGGTTCCCCTTGTTCCACCACCTTTATAACACACACACACACACACACACACACACACACTGCCACATCCAAAAACATAAATGTGGGTACATGCAAAGTAGCTTGACATTCTGTGAATAGCTTTTTCTTCATCTATTAGCTTCACACACACACACACACACACACGCGCACACACACACACGCGGAAGCCAGTGCCAATCCCGAGCTCTATCTGGGTCAGCGCTAACAGAGATGGATCTAACAGAAGTTTCACATTGCCCCTCTTTCTTTCTTATTCCTCTGTTGGAGAAAAGTAATTAATAACAGTGAGTCTTCAGGGAGAGGCTGACTGAGAGAGGAGGGGGGGGGCGAGTGGGAGAGGAAGTCTCCGAGGGCGGAGGAAGGAAGTGAGAGACGCTGAAGTACCCTGGCATCTCGTTTTTGAGGTGCATCTCTTGGGGGGGGGTGGTAAAATTTATACGGCAGTGACTGCTTTTGAACTTTTGGGCGCTCGCGCTGCCAGAACCAATGACTCAACAGCTCTGGGCCGTGTCAGTCGGTATGGCGTTGCTTACTGCCGCACACCTCCAGATGCTAAATATTAGCTTTTACTTGTGTGTAGTCAGTCACCAATAAATCTTGAATTGTAGTTACTGAGCCAAATATGAATCCAATAGCTGTACTCTAGGTTTTGCCACGGGCATACGATCCCTTCATTGACATGAAAATAAACACAGAATGAAAGTTAATATGTACACTTTAATTATATCCACATTTTAACTTTTACTTTATACTTTTTTGCTTTATAAAGATTTCTTTTTTAACAAAAGCAGGTTGTTCAATCTACAAAACTGTACACATGCAATGATTTTCACATATGTGATCAATTAAATATGAACAGCAGACTTCAGAGCTTCACAGTGTGGAAAAAATACACCTGAAAGCTGTCAGACTTTGATCTTCTGTGCATCTATAGTAGGAAACTTTAGTCATCTTTTTTTTTTTTTTTTTTTAATAGGTGTATCTATAGTTTATTCAACAGTTTTATAGACACTGACTTCAATATTAAGGCCCTCTTTACACAACAGCGCTTCAGGTGAAAACGTTCTATTCTGAAACCAATGTCCATTTACTCAGAAACAACAGAAAACAATGTAGTTTTCATGTCGGACCACTAGCGGGTGCCGAAAATGTCAGGATGTTTTCAAAAACTTCCACTTTGGGAGCTGCTTTGAGGGGAACAGTTGAGTTTGAGTTTGAGTGTTTGAGTTCTCAGGTTTTACTTGAAAGTGTTGTTGTGCGAACAAGGCCTAAGATTGGCTCCACCCCCACCTGACTGTAGATGGATCGATGGTTTGTTCTCAGCTCGGGAGAGTAACGCTGTCCAAAGTAAAGCTTTGTCACTTCCAAGTCACCTCAATCAAGCAACTCAGTCACATATTGTATTAATGTTGCGTCGGTCAGTGGTGCATGAAGCTAATTTGCCTTCTGGAAACATTAAATAAATTAACTCATTTATAAAGCCGGTGCTACGAATCACTAATGACGGACATGTAGTGAATATGTGACAAGGGAAGCCGCTGCATTGTTGGCATGCCCGAGAAGGAAAATCAAAAGTAATATAAAGAGTAATAAAGCTCATTAATTTCCACAGCAGGCCTGACTTTAACATTAATAAGTACTTTAAACTGCGGCGACGGAACACACTGTGATTAGTTTGACTGAAAAGCTATAATTTGCGAAAGTGAAAAAGGGGAGAAAAAAAAAGCCTCAACAACATTTGCTATGAATGTTTTATGCTGGAAACTTTCTCTATGAATATTTCATCTGCTGAAATGTCAAGAAGGGAGCAGCGTGGAGCGTAGTGGCAGACAGCCTCGGATTGTAGCACAGCCCTCCTGTGCTCGATGTAGTGATGAAAGAGACATGAGAATTCTGACTTTTTTCTCCTTATTTCTCCCGGGCAGAGCGAGTTCTTTATGCAGAGGTCCAAACCCACAAAGCTTTGTCTTCGGAACAAGTCCGGAGGCTTGCAGTGTTCAGCAAGTTAAAAAGTCCCCTCTGTGAGAACTGTTCATGCACTTCATTGGTTTTTGGCGGCTTCGCGAAAGTCTCTGCTGGGTTCACTGTCCTTGTCATTTCCTTCTCATTACCTATTCTGCACAAATATCGGCAAAACAAAAAGCTTGGATTTACACAGCAAAGCAGCAGCATCTCTGGCAGTGTGTGTTTGTCTGCGAGCTTCAGACGACTACAGGTGTGACTTTACGATACCAAACGTATTCATGCCCTTCCTGGGACAAATGATAATGAAGTGGTTTGATACACCGGAGAAACATTACTAGATTGAAGCAACAGAAAGTGATGCATTCATGGAAGCGTGCTTTGAGACATTTATTAAAATGTGCAACACCGTGTGTGCCTGCATGGCCAAATAGCCAAGCTGTGCTTTTACATGTGTTTTGGTGAAGACGGTAAGAATCTCGACTTTGCAGCACATTCAACCTTGATGCAGAACTTCCAGGGTGAAGGGGCTGTGAAGACGGTATTTACTGCACTGTACTGTACACACAGTAGGGTACATTAGCCTTATGAAAGCTGATAACCAGTACTTTTTTGATCTACAATTGCTGTTGTGTAAGTACAAAGAAATCTTGGAATCCATTTTTTGCAAAATTTCAGAGGTTAGCCAGGTCAAGCTGCCTGGAAATATGTTACCACTTTTCATGCTCGAATGGAACTGATATGCTCTTGCGCTCATTATGATTTATTAATGCTCTGTGCTTTACAGCTGTGGGTGGAGTGTTGTTACTCAGAAGTGTTTCACGAATATCTAGTATCAAGAAACCCAATTCATTTACAAAAAAATAGTAGATGATATATTTATTTGGTCATTTTGAAGATGTTGCCCGGATGAGGAAGGCGTAAGAACCTCTGTGTCATTCTGCTCTTTGAAAAGCTTTTTCATCGGTCTGTCCGTCGCTGTCACTGTTATCCCTGTTGCTCCGCCCTCCATTCGCTCTGTGCAATCACAAGCTTTCACCATTCAGTCCCCGACCCATTTCAGTTGGTCCATCCTGCTCAAGTATGACTCAGAAAGATGTGTCAGTCTGCCATGCGAACCAGCAGAAGTCTGTGTTTGTGAGAGTGGCGATGAGAGTGGGTGTTACCATGTGCCTGCTCATTCTGAATGATTGTCATGTTTAATTGTTCTGTTGCCTGTTT
Organism: Salarias fasciatus; assembly: GCF_902148845.1. Classification (NCBI taxonomy): domain Eukaryota; kingdom Metazoa; phylum Chordata; class Actinopteri; order Blenniiformes; family Blenniidae; genus Salarias; species Salarias fasciatus. Next base: position 7,045,209 of record NC_043752.1, on the reverse strand, counting down.
TTGTTCTGGACTCCTCAACTTGCTCTGCTGATCGTCTTTTGCTGTTCCGCACTCTGATTCCGATCTCATTTTATATGCTTTGCTTCCTATTTCTGTCTCTCTTCCTGTCTTTCTCTTTGATATTAAAGCAAGACAGCAGAGCATTCGGGAACTCCAGTTAAATCTTATTTTTTTTTCTTGTATTGGTTTACACTAATTGTTTACTTTGTCAATTCTTTTCTTGTTTTCTTTTAGACTCAGTGTTTGCCGGATTTCAAAAAATTGGACACCTTGTACCACATCAGTGAAGGTCGACACATTGTACCTGGCAGACATTGAGTCTCGAGTTGTTTTACTACTGAGCCATTTACCACCAAGGACGGGGACATAAAAGCAGCCGCCACATCCAACTAAGCTGCCACCCCAGAAATGTGAAAATATAAATGTTTCCCCCTGACATTTAGCTCATTTCCATATAGAGTTGTAACCTTTAGAATGTACTGCCGCTGCTTTTACATCCCGTGCCTTGCTCTTCCCATTCACACTCATTCTTCTGTGGTCCAGCTTTAAGTTTGTCCCTGTCCCCTTCCACTCGTCCGTCAGCCTCATCTATCCCAATCTACTCCTGTTTCCTCGATACACCGATCGGCCATCGATCTCCGACAGGAACCGGCCCCGCCCACCCGGCTTTCGCTCCCATTCAGAGCAGATCCAACAAAGCCATTGCGCCAATGAATCAAAGTCATACTAGCGTTTACCGATTCATTGCCAGGTTTCCGTTTCCTCGGAGTCTCTGGCACGTCATCCTTATCCACCTCACAACCAACAGAAGCCCTCACATGACCACCACATTCCTGACCAGCTTAAAGATCCTCCTCTTCGTTCCAGCCCCATACTCAACATACCCAGTCCAACTCCACATACCCTCACCCACGTGGCCACAGTATTTATCCATAGTGCTGTGCTGTGATATTCTTACTCATTGGTCCCCCCAACCAAAGGACCCTTCTTGTGTCTGTATTTCCCAAAAAAGACCGCCTCGGAAATGTAATCCTTATGTTTTTGAGCGTGGCCACGTCCAAAAGCAACTCCCAGGCTGTATCCTCAGTTCTTAACACCGCATGTTGCTTCAGGGCGGTGGAGGGTTCGAGCAAGTGTACTGGACTGACAGGTGAGTAACAGGATGAGTCACCGGAAGAGGAAAGAAGGCTCTTGGAGTTGTTTTCGGACAGGGAATACTTCTGTTTTGTTTTTGTTTGTTTTCTTTTTAACATCTCCTGGTTCTTCTAATACTGTTTTTTCCTTCTTGTCTGTCACACCTTGGGGCAGATTTTCACCAGAGAGGGACTTTAGAGCTCATCAGAGTCTGTGAAGTCATTCACTTCAAACTCCCGAGCCGAATGTCCGCAGGATGTGGCTGCTTCACTTTACGGTTGAGCTGCGGCTCAGTCACGCCGCGGTTGTGGCTTTAAGTGTCCGCAGGAAATATTTCAACAAATACATACTTGCAGCTCTTTTCGTTGTGGTAACAGATGCCGTGTGGCTGTACTTCAGTTACTGGACGGCCTCCAAGGCTGCATAGCGTGAATGCTGTGGCCTACATTGGTAATGCTTTAAAAGAAAAAAGAAAAACTCAGGTTTTTCTCCCAGTTTTTCAAATCCTTCCTCACTAAACCATTTTGTCCTTCAGCTAGTGCACAGTTATTGTCACAGCTTGTGTGGCATTAGGAAGATAGCCTTTTGCCATCTCCTGGGATCCTTAAATGTCAGTAATTATGGAGTAATGATATAAATGCTGTTTTTTTTTTAATAAGAGTCAAAGAACATGACTATGATTGATCTTTTTTTTTTGTCCAGGTCAAGGGCATGATATGCTCTCCAATCTCAAAGTAAGAGGAAATTAGCAGCAGCAGAAGAAGTATTGGCTAAATTCATATTATTTATTGTTTAAAACTTGATCAAGGAATTTGATGCTAAGTGCACAGCTAAACGGGAGATATTCCAGTCCAGCTGGTGGACATTGTTTATTTCTGCCGCCATGACTGAAGCACAGTTCATACAGCCAGATAAGGAAGACAATTATAGCATCGTACAAGTATCAGCCGTGTGGCAGCCTATCTTGGATTTCCATGTCTTGCAAGACCAAAACAAAGAAAGTTTCACTTTCATGCAAACAAGCAAAACTACCAATGACATGAACTATACTGTGTGATTGTGGTTAAGTTATATAACAGACATGATGAGATCTAAGTTCCTCTGAATAACTGCCCCAAATGGTTTGTTAAATCTACTCAGAAGTGGGGTCAAATGAAATGTGGGGATGGAAATGCACCGAGCAGGTGCCGCGGCCCTCTTTGTGAAGAGGATTGCTCTGAACCCTGAGTGCATTTGTGCCTATCCTTGTTCAGCTCCGAGCGGAGGCTGCACCCACCACATCAGTGAAGGACGAGCGAGAAAGCTTTACAGACGGAAGAGTCTTCCATTGGACGTTCTATCTATGTAAAAACGACTAAATACAGGCGCAGTTTCGCCTCATTAAAAGTAGCTTTCTTTCTTATCTCTCCAGAGAGCTGAAAAGAGCAGTGCAAGTGAGAGCAGGAGGGTGTTAGTCGGCTTCCTCAACTTTCACCGTTTCTTACCTCGCTTGGTTTGCTCTGGGCTCCTCAGGAGACCGGCTCAGCTTTAGCCAAAAGGTTTCTGTCTCTCATTCGTTTCCACTTCCGCTCCCTTATCCCCTTATCCCTCGTTCCGTCTTGACCTCTCTGCCCCATCCATAATATCAAGGGCAAAACTTACTTACTTCCTCAGATTAGTTTCTCTGGGAGAACTGAACTCGCATTCTTGATGTTAGGCCTGTTTGGAGCTATATTTATGGATTCACTGTGCAGAGGTAAATAGGACAGTAGACCTACTCAATGAGGAGGACAAAAACCCGAAACCAGCTGTCTGTCTGCGTTTGCCGCCCATGCACCTGCAAGACAGTAAGTGGAGCAAGTAAAAATAATGTTTGCTCATCCAGCAGTGATGGAGGAGCTTGTAAAATCTGAACTCCCAGTGAATGAACCAAGCTGTTGTGCCCCCAGAAGACTTGTAGCGACCTACACCAGACTTAAACCTGCTTGATCACTGTCTGCTCAGTGTCCATCTACTGCAGCCTCATTTGTAAAGAAAAACACTCTGCAGCTGATGAGATGAAAAAATGTTGGCTAGGGAAGGTAGTGCTGAGTCCCGGGGTGCAAAAAAACCAAACGCAGGTGACAGAAAAAGTGTGTCAACCCTGTTTTTGTTGCATATTTTTGAAAGGGCAGACCAGCAGAAGCAGCGGTGTTTTCCCTTTCTGGCACGCAAATCTCTGCCGGGGTTCAGCAGCGGTGAAATTCCAACACGGGCCACCCCTCGGTTTGGCTCACAGCACCAATATACCCGCTCATCTCCCCTGTCAACAACGTCAATAATTAGGAGCAGGTGAAAAATTACCTCTCAGCAAAGATGAACCTGAACGACGATGCAAAATAATTAACTTGAAGGGATTCAGTGGCATGAGGACCTTTGCCAAAGCTTAACAACTCGTCATTACACACCACGAGGCAACAAAGTAGCTTTGTATCAGAGGGAGGCCTAATTTCCTAATGGTTCCTGTTTGCATCATATCTTACTCAGGGATCTCTTTCTTAATTTGCTGTTGATGCAGGTCAGCGTTTCTTCCCAGTCGACCCAAATACTTTTCTGACAGCACACATGTTCACAGGATCATTCCTGTCGGCAGCACAGGCAATAACCCAATCAAAGGCCTCTTGTTTGCAGGTGTTACAGCCAGCACAGGTTCCTCTTATACTGCAGATTGCAGACTGCAATTATTCAAACAGTGCTAAGAAATAGAGAGAGAGAGAAAAAAAAAGCCCGAAACTCTCTCACATCCTAATTTATTATGGTAAAATGTAATTATTGTGGCGTGAGAAGCGTATTGGTGACTGATTGCCTTTGAGAAAAACAAATAACCCAAACCAAAGTCTTCAATTAGTGAGCAAAGACAATCAGTATTAATGAGGCGACTTCAGGGCAACTAGTATTGGTTTTTGACTGACTGCTGCAGAAGCAAAACAATAACAGGATCGTGCTGTGCCAACTTGAGGGACTATACAACACTGTCAGCGCCATTAATATTAGACTGTGCCCCATATATATATATAGGAACTTTCCACCAGAAGGGGCTCATTTGAAGAGGATATCCCTGAAGATGTACAGTGTACATATATTCTAATCTCTGCTTGCTCAGCTTTATTGTTTTGCTCCTTGATCTATGAGTGGAGTTCCTCAGATTCGAAGGGAAACCCAGTAGACTCACGCAAACAGGCACGCCTCCCGCGGGAATCCTTTCAGCGCAGCACACCTGTGCTAATTGTGCAAGGAGGGAGCGCCCACGACACCCAAAGGACTCCCGCCTTCAGCACGCACCCGTGATTCCCTCTCCTCTATCGACTCGTATGACCTAGAGCTTCTCCTTCACTGATGCAGCGATGAGGTGATAGATGGCGCAAGCTTTCCTTCCTCTCCCGCCTCATCCATCCTTCCATCCTCTCTGGACGGTGGGGATGAGTGAGGACTGGAGTGATGGATGAGGATGGAAAACTTCTCTTCTTCGTCATGTCCCTTATCCCGAGAGGAGGGCAGTGGAAGAGATAAGGAGAGGCCGAGTCACGTGATGATCAGAGAGAGAGGAAGGGGGAGATCTCCAGACCCAAACACACCCAGCGAGCAGTGCTGCTCATCTTCCATCACAGTTACCCAGGGGAGAGTTAATTTGAGTAATTGTCGATCAGAGGAGATTTGATTTGATTGGTCGTGACTGCAGAACACGTGTGCTTGCCTGGAGTCTCTCTCTCTCTCAGTCTGTGTCCATGACTTGATCGGCCTTCATGGTTTTCTGTTCTCTTTTTTAATAATCTGTTCTCATCTCTTTACGTAAGCTCCTTTTTTTTTTTTGGTTTGAGACAAACATCCTGACTAACTTTGACTCGTTGATATTGTTGTAATCGTCTTTCGTTTCTAGGCTTCAGTGGTTCCAGTCTCCAGCACAGCCGGTCTACTGTGTGGCGTCCGGTATCTTGCCTCCTGTCTCACTTTTTGAATGCCACCCCCTTTCCCCTCCTCCTCCTCCTCCTTCCTCCAACCAACCCCTCGCCTCCCCTCCCCAACCCCCCCACTATTTCCCAATTCCAACAGAAGCTCAGAGTAAGCCCTACTACTCCGATTACTCCCCCACCCGCCTGCTCATCCACAAGATGTGCACCAGCCATTACCTGGACCTGTTCATCACCATCGTAATCGGACTCAACGTCATCACCATGTCCATGGAGCATTACCAGCAGCCCAAGGTCAGATGTGTGGGGGACGATGGGGAATCGGGAAAAGATTGAGCTCCTTGCCTTCAGTGCCAGTTCCTGGGCTTTATCAGTAATCGACAGTTATGGGCAATTTTCACCCAATCAAGCAATTTTACGACGTTTCAGCTGCTGTGTGACTGCTGTAGTAGATACAGTGCAGCTTGTTTGCATCGTCCTTCAATGCCTTGAGTGAAAATACGATTGACCGTCTTTCTTGCTGTCTGGTTCCCAACGCATTTTCTACCCTACCGCCAATAAAGTTGTAAAAACCGTCGGCTGTTAAAGGCCTCGTGTGGCGAAACATCACTATCTACATTGGCCTTTAAAAATTAATGTTATTGGAATTTCCGTTTAATCTTCCTGGAACATGAAGTTCATGGCTTCAGACGGCGTCAGGTATACAAGCAGCGCCAGCGATAGTAAAATATCAATAATCGTAAAAATTACCCTTTGAAAACAGCCCTTCCAGGTATTCAAACGAGGGTTAGGAATGGATCAGGTGAACAGAAAATGTTAGATATGGACTGTAAAAGTCTGGCAAGAGGCACAGTGATGAACTATAAATGGGAGGTCAACACAATAAAGAAAGAAAATCATTGCTCAATCAATAGAATAGAGAACAACACATTAAAATGATCTTTAAATAATGCTCCAGACTGCAGGAGTAATGCTATCCTGTGGCACCACAAATCTCAGCCATCTGTTTTCACCCAGAGGTTTTATATGTATCCAAAGTATCGCTGAGGTCTTGTATGGAAACTTCAAATTTATTGCCCGAATTGCTATCTCCATCGGGCAGCCGAGCCAGCTGGGATCCGTTCTCCACTTATGATTGAAATATTTCCTAACACGTTATGTGTTACATTGTTGGCCACCTGTTTGATCACTTGAGGCAGAACAAAGGGTGAAGGAAACAGAGTTGTTGTATTTAACAAGAGATCAGTAAAACTGAAGGCAGTGTCAAGGTGTGTGCGGGGTTAAAGGAAATGAGGAAAAGAGGTAGCCATGACAGTTACATAAGATCCCCTAAGGCCTGTTTATACGCCATTTTTAACTGAAAAAAGAAAACTTTCATTTTGTTTTTGGGTGTCCATCTTCTTTTAAAAATCAAAATACTTACCATAGAATACGTCTAGGTTCAATAGATCATAAGATATTGAGAAACTAATTAATTTTTTGAATGTTCGGCAGTGTGAAGTGTGTTCAGGAAGAATGGAAGGACTGAAAATATCTTTAGTTGGTGAAGAGGGTTTTATATTTCAGAAGTGTCCTTCAGTGATGCAGGCAGTCATTTGGCTGTTTGCTTGTTTTATATCAGAATCACAGTTTTTGTAGAGGGATGCTTTGTATAGAATACAAGGTCTTTTTTTTTTAATCGCAAAGGTTTTAGACGGAATAAAAGAGCATCAGGTTGATTAGAGGGTCCTTGATCGTTTAGTAATGTAATGATCTACCTACTTGAATCCATTTATTCAGTCTAATTGAGTAATGAAACTTCATAAGTATTGAGGATGTACCAATTCCACTTTCTTTAAAGAATGAATACAAGTATAAATACAAACCTTGAGCTACTTGAAAAATTGGAGTACTGATGCAAGTACTTATTAAATATTTATCCTTATTTCTAATAATAATAATGATATAATAATAATTATCGGTATCCGTGCATCATATAAACTACAGTTTGGAGAAAGAAGATTAAACTTTTTACGATCGGTAAATAAGCCGTGTTTCTTTTAAAGATCAAATATATTTTGTGACACTTTAAACCGTTAAACCGTTGAGCCTGTAAATAGAAAATGACTTGTTGGAGTAAATGGATTCTTCATAGCATGAAATGTATTGGGGAAATAACAGTTAATGTAGATATGCGAGAAGACGGAGCGTCCTGTTCATTTATCATGAACTCAAACTGTCGGTCGATGAGTTTCCACCAGTCGGGATTTGCTGGAATCCCTGTTGGCGACCAGTTCTCCCTGTGTCTGTCTGCTGAAAGGTCAGTTTTTACATGCGGATGGGCACTGTGAACTCTCCCTCAGGCAGAAATGGACACTCCGATTCTAATGGCCTTTTCATAGGGAATGAGGCGGTGAGGGGCAGGGGCTGACGTCCCGGATCTATTAATGGAAGCACTAATTCTGGAAACAAAAGGGAACGAGTTTGCAAAATGGATTCTCGCTATTTTGTCCAAGGGGGTGAAAATGCATGAAAACTGTTTGCGTCGATAGCAGAACTGCAGCGAAGCCAAAGTTGAGTGAGTTTTTCCTTTTGAAATATGAAAAAAAAAGATAGCAACATGCTGAGATCATTTCATTGGTTTTTTCCTGTGCAGCCTCAGCATATTTTAATAAATGACTGCTGTTGAAAGCCGCAGCTCACTTTCGGTGGAGCCACAGAAAATTTAATGCCGGGTTTACGGACTTGTTAAGATGGATCCTTCTCCAGTTTATGAATCTTTAACATTTTTCTTTCCTCTGCCAGGAGTTGGACGAGGCGCTGAAGATCTGCAACTACATCTTCACTCTCATTTTTGTTCTGGAGTCTGTCTTCAAGCTGGTGGCTTTCGGCTTCCGACGCTTCTTCAAGGACAAGTCAGTGTTTAAATCGCAGCTGCACTCCCACCAAACGTTACATAACCACATTTTCCCAAAACATCTCCGGCACAAATCAGCCCAGAGACCCAGAATAAACACTTACCTCCCAGTTTAGGGTTTTGACATTTCAGTGGACGTGATATTCTAATAGATTGGTGGTTAAAGGTACCGTTCCTTAACCTCTGAGTCATGTGGAAAATCTGAGGCAGCGTTCGGAGGGCTTTAAATGAGCTTTTGCGAAGGTGCTCCAGTGAACGGTTCTCAGCGAGGCCTGTATGAATACAAACGGCCTCGTTAAACGCCCATAAAACACCACTGCCTCAGATGATTTCATAGCTTTGAAATCCCTGGCTTCCTGCTCAAAACCGCACAGTAATACACAAACACAATCACCGCAGCCAACACATATCGCAGATACACAAAATCTCACACAGCCCAGTTCAGGCGTCGTGTTTTTGGTCAATAACTGACCACCTAGGACTCCAAGATGCCCATTGATTTAGCCAGAATGGACCAATATAATTTTGGGGATTTGGCAACAGCCCATTCCCTCTGGACGAATATGGAAATATAGAAGGCTGTGCTGATTTGTCTCACGATGCCTGATAGGAACGCAGAACTAAAGTCAGGGCCTGAAAGAAGCCTGCAGATTGAGGAGAAGCTGTGGAAGCAGATTACCACGACCACCCACCACTGTTTTAAGTTCTCACTTGCTCATTTTGTTCCAAACATTTCGCTCAGCCCACATTTATTGCTCACCAACTGGAAAATTGCATCTGGTCGAAACATTGTGATGTTGAACAGAACGTGTCCAATTTACAAGAGGTCTCTCTTCATGATATGTTGAAATGAAATGTTACCAAACTAATGAGAGTCGATAATCATTTCCATGTCTAATACAAGTTATTCTTCACATTATAATTTGCAGTATCATATTTTTTTTGCATTGCAATGCAAGTCATTCAGTCTGATGAGGTGTTTGTTCAGTGAGGCTTGCAGTGAAGATTTGCAATCTGTACAAAACTCAATAATTTCACCGAAAAGCAACACTGACAGCAGTATACCACTAATTCACTATTATTTACTCCTTCACAAGCTTTTACTGGGGGGGTCTGTTCATATATATTACTTCCATAACATTCACAATTATCCAAAAATATATCTTTGAAATGTATTTTTAATGAGTGTCAGTGGTATTTTTAATACCTCGAGATGTATAAAGATATTTCCTCACTGAAGACTTGATTCTAATGTTATGATAAAACTTGGAAACTGTTTTTTTTTCCTTCAGTTTTGGGAAATTATGGAAATATATGCATATTTAATGACGCAGATCCCTCATTATACGTGGAAATATAAAATTTAAATAGAAATTTCAATGCTAGACACAGTTTCCTCAACGTAAATATTCACTTAGAGTGTTTCCGGGGGATATTTGTTGAATGCATGAGACACAGCCGGTCCCGAGTCGGTGTCAGAGACCGATGAAATCATTCTGCGTATGTATGTGTGTGTGTGTGTGTGTAGGTGGAACCAGCTGGATCTGGCTATCGTGCTGCTGTCCATCATGGGCATCACTCTGGAGGAGATCGAGGTCAACGCTTCGCTGCCCATCAATCCCACCATCATCCGCATCATGAGGGTGCTCCGGATCGCGCGAGGTGAGATTCCGCCCGCCCCGCCCCGCCCCGCCCCGCTCCGGCCCGGCCCGGCACTCCGAGGGACGATCAAAGATCCGCTGCGATCTTTCTTTTTCATGCCGCAGCAGTTTTAAGACGTCCCGTAAAACAGCTTCATCCCCGGGACTCCCCGCTTTGTCACTTTTCGGAGTGCAGCGCGTCCCGGCAGGGGTCCGGGCGGAGTGTCAGTCGGCCAGATGGTGCCGAGAAACTCAGTCAGCTGACGGCGATGGTGCAGAGAGTGGGGAAAGTAGATCCAGAGAGAATATGTGGGGTGCGGAAAGATGTGGGAAGGCAAGACACATCAGGACAGTAAGTGAATTAAGCTATGAAAAAAAAAGAAAAGAAACTGGGGCTGGGCGAGCGAGAGTGAAGAGAGGGGAAGTGAAAGGAAGCGGGCCGGGATGATGAATCCCCTCTGACCTGAAAATAGATTACAAGGAGATGGAAGGAAGTCGGAAAGGGCAGGAATTGATGGGAGGAGGTGCAGCAAAGGGAAGTCGAGGACAGCAGGCGAGGGACAGAGTCCGGTCCAGCCTTTTTCAGCTAACTGCTGTCCAGGTAATAAAAGATGGACAGAGAGCTCCAGAGGAGAGAAAGGCGCATTTAGTATTTGACGTTTTCAAGTGAAAACTGAAAACTTCATTCGTGTTTTGGGCATCCGTTAATGTGTCAGCGTTTCTGCAGTTTCCTTGTAGGAACCTCCTGGTCGTCGTGTGAACGGGGCTTAAAACGAGGGGCGGCTCGTCTTTTGCCTGCAAATTGCCAGGCGTGTTATAAAAGGAGTTAAACATGGAAGTCAGACTCAATTAGTGTCATGCAGCAGACACAAGCATCTTTCCTGTGTGTGTGTCTCACTCTGAGCTCGCCTGCAGCAACGTGCATCCCGCATTCCTGCTGAATGTAGATGGGATATAACCAGATTACATTTGCACAGTGTTGGCATGCTAATCCCATGTTAATTAGCCTTGTTTTGTTTTCCTGCTGTGCCTCCGTGCCAGTTAGACGTATCGGGACGGCTGGGAGCTCGTGAGGAAAGCAACACGTGAAAATGCAGAAATCAGAAGAGTCTCAGGGGCGGAACAAAAATTCAAGAAGGGATCCTCAATGTTTGCAAAGCAGCCGTGTTTTACAAATTACAGTCGGTTCAAAGCACCTAATAGAATTAAAAATCATCCAAATAGTCACACAAATTTAAGGAGAACGTGTGAGTAAAAACAATAGAGTGAGCACGGTTTTCCTGTTTCAGTTGGTCTTCGGCCTCAATGACATGAAATGGAAAACTGTTTGCTCGACAACACTGCTCAGAGTCACTGAAAACACAACTTTTTGAAAACTGTGCCGAAGGTGGAACTTTTCCTAAAAGCCGAAGGAATATTAACACTAATTTAAATGGTTCCAACAGGATTAAGTTTGAGTCTAAGATGTTATGTATCCTATTAAAACTCATTCGTATTCAAAAGTATGACGGAAAAGTTCACGAGGTGAAGGATTTGACACTAATGTTTAATTTGCATGCACATGGCTGTTGGAGCACTTGTTGCGTCAGCCTCTCTCTGTATGGAGATTAGATATCGTCTGTAAGCATGACTCGGCTGTATCTGCGTCGGCACCTGATTGACATAACAGCAACTTCCGTGAGTCAGGAGGGCGCGACCTCAATCACGCCGTCTGAAAGCCTAATGTTCTTCACTGTAAGCGAGTCTGTGTCTGCAGGATGAGACGCTAAGTGAAGAAAATGTTGTGTCCTTCCAATTTCACACAAGCCGTGATGGCACAAGTGTCCGCTCTGTTATGCAAGACCGAAAATGTTAATATTGGTGAGGCGGATTTTTCATGCTCTCTCTGTATGTTTGTGTCCGCAGTGCTGAAGCTTCTGAAGATGGCTGTTGGGATGAGAGCTTTGCTGGATACGGTTATGCAAGCCCTGCCTCAGGTACACTCAACTCAATCACCTCCACTTCCACTCAGTAATCATCCTATTCTCTAGACTCTTGATGGGTGTAGTTATTGCCAAATTTTGTCTTTTGCTAGTGATCATATCAGTGATCAAAATGGTTACTGATGGATTTTAGATCTGTTTCATTGTTTGGGTTTACTAGAAAGAAGAAGTGTTGAGCCATCTTCTGAAGTTGAAATTATTCTGAGTCGTGGACTTAAAATTATATTCTAAGATGAACTGATATTGATTTCTGTAGACCAAGTTGAAAGGTCAGGTCCAACCTGACTTCACTTCAGTCCTGGAAGAAGATTAGAAATGTTTTGAAGACATTTCCTCACAAAATCTCAAATAATTTTAATCAAAGATGAACTGATTAGATTTTGATGGGTATTTGGCTCCCCTATCCCATCCTACAAATTTATATTTCTTATCATTTGGCCTAAATGTCCCGATGTACTCTATAGACATCGTTGCTGTTGAATTTTAATGGTTAAATATGAAAAAACACTGTTTCACAAGCTGCTATTCAGCCTATCCCTTTCTCTACTGATTACATTCTCCTGGTTAAACATCAGGTGAACTATGATCGTACTCTTATTCCATTTATGTGGATGCATATCATATGAGCGTTACCATTATAAGAACTTCATCAGATAGACTTGGTTGAGTACTTTGGAAGAGCTGATGAATGGATGAAGCCAGTTGGATCAGGAGCGAAACATCTTTCAGAGACACATGAACACGACACTTTGTTGACTTGATTCAGTTGCTTTTATTTTCCTCTTTTCTGAATAAATGAGAACATTTTTAGACATCTCGTGTGTCTCAAGCAAAATATTAGAAACCAAAAAAGTGAACCGTAAAAAAATAAAGAAACAAGCATATCATTAAGCAAATAGTGATCGAATCTGGATTGACACAGATGTATCTCATCTCTTTCCATTCATGAGGTGATACACATCCCAGCCCATCTGGCTCAGGAGCATTTGTTTTTCAGTTCATGTTTGATTCGATTGACATTAGAAACCCTTATTTGCATTATCAGGCCTCCTGCAGAGGCCGGAGAGAGAGACTGTCGTTGGAGGATTTGTTTTGAACGGTGCTGGGTGGATTTGTGGGGGACAGAGTTTGCATGTTTCAGTAAATTCAGCAGTGTTTGAATCGAGACTTATGAAGAAATATTATGTTCCCTCATATCATTTCATCCCACCGGTGTTGTTGTTTGGGCGGTGACCATGGGCGTTATTCCATGGTAATTTCTCCTGCAGCTTGTCAGGAGTGTTCTCAGTAAACGAGCCCATTATTGGGGGTGGAAGCAGGTTGCAGTATGCTGATTAGCATTGAGTGCTGAAAGCCCGACAGTTTGTCATGACCGAAGCCCACCTCGACACACAAAATCCTCTTACTCAGTCAAAAATGCCTCAGCCTTTGCTTTCTTGTATCTGCATGTAAAAAATATTGGCAATGTTTCTTGGAAATATGGTTTTTGAAACCAGACCAGAAGCAAAGCAACCTATACAAAAAAAAAACAACAAAAAAACAAATCAGCCAAATCACCTCATGTCAACCAGAGTGTGGGATTTTTCTTTTCTTGCCTTTATTCCAACCTGGTCAACACCACATTTCAGCATCCAGGCAGCAAATGTAAAGGATCATTCTCTCAGTGTCATTTGTTAAATGGGCTGTGTGCAGCAGTGAGAGCGTCTGGACATCTGGATGGATCAGAAACTATTTCAGCCAAGTTTCTGTCTCATTGTCTCATTAACTGATAACGAACACCAATGACTGTTCAGTTTATGACCTGGCCCAAAGGACGTCACATTAACTTGCAGTGTATGTTCACTGTTACACGTGCAGCCGGGTGGATAAAGCATTTTATTGCTTTGAAACAAGAATCCTGTCTTGAACATGGACTGGAGCCTCGGATGCTCGACACAGCGCAGCGCTGGTGCTGCACAGCTCTGGGGATTTGGTTAAGGTTAACTGCTTCCAGAGGGTTCCCTCAGGAATAAAAGTTTCTGTGATAGTTCTGTTTCTGCATTCCCACTACCGAAGGGCGCTTTGAAATGATGAAACACAATGCAAGTACAGTACACAAAATCTGCTTTTTGAAGACTTTCTTGTGCCTGCAGTCTGTTATTTACATGTCCATAAAGTTGTCAGATGAAAATATGAAAATAGGTCTTGTTTTTTGTTTGTTTGTTGTTTTTCCCTGGGATTGAACCTGACAATTCTCTACATGTTCGGTACCTCTACCATCTGTCCTCATGATTCCATCAATGATGAAGCTTTAAACTTACTCTACCCATGCTAGTTTAGTTTTAAGATTGTTTGTCAGTATTTTTGTTTTTCAACCGACAAATCCGTGATAAAACTTTGCATTCACGTCAAATATTAACCATTTCTTGGGCTGAACAATCCACTCACCTGTCAGACCTCACCTGCTGCTGTTATTTTTACTTTCGGGGGGTGGCTTTGCAGCCATTCACCACAGCTTGCACTTTCTGCTGTCCCTCCGCTGTCTCTTTGTTTCCCTCTCCCTGGAGTCGTCTGTTTGTTGTTTCCCCTCGTGGGTTTGTTTTGCCTGGGACTGCTCTGCTCCGACTAATCCCCCTCTCCTCCTGTTTTCTCTCTGCAGGTGGGCAATCTGGGTCTTCTCTTCATGCTCCTCTTCTTCATCTTTGCAGCGCTTGGAGTGGAACTGTTTGGCGACTTAAGTAAGAACCGGTCCGCAGACGTACGGCTGCACGTGCAGCTCTGGCCGAGCTTTGAGCATGCAACAAGCGCCTAATTCTCCCCTCTGTGGGTTTCTATCTATCTGAGCCTAATTGCTTTCTGGAACGCTTTGTTGAAAAACCTTATTGATCTAATTGTGTCTTACAGCTTTTGGAGAGATAAAATTGTATCACAGTAATGATCGTTTTATTGTGCAGCCAGACGAAAAGCCACCAGTGTCGCTATCTTTCCATCTTAATATCTCTCATTCGCTGTCTCGCCGTCCCTTCTGTCTCTTCCCCCGCTTGGCTAATCAGTTTGCGACGAGCTCCACCCGTGCGAAGGTCTGGGTCGCTACGCTACGTTCCGAAACTTCGGGATGGCATTTCTGCTGCTCTTCAGGGTTTCCACCGGCGACAACTGGAACGGTATCATGAAGGTGAATCTCACTCCGCTGACAAGATCCCAAACAAATGCGCGCAGAAGAGATGCTTATCTCTCATCTGCCGGTTTAATTTCACCCAGTCTGCCTTCTAATCCTGTTTGCATCGTTCACACAGACACTGAATGTAAATGTAGACTCCTACAGTAGTTCCACAACCTTTTGAGAACACAACAATAGTAAGGAAGTCATGAGAGATGGTGAAATTGCTGTAACGAAACTTTTCCATTTTCATTTGAAAATGTTCTGGAAATGGGGCCTTGACAGTGCATATCTAGTAAAAGGTCTCACCAAAATCATGCTCAGTTTTTTTTTCCTCCACTGCATGCCGCCAAGCTCTTCTGTGGCAGAAAATACAAAGCAAATGACAATGACTTCAATCGTGAAGGAATGATAAATGGGTTTGTAATTATGACTAAACCTCCACTCAGTGCACAGTATTCAGGGTTTTTTTTTTTGTCATTCTCAGCCACATCTTTCTGCTAGCTTTCCTCTTAGTGGCAAAAAAAATCAGTGCATATCAGATGCCGACAACCAAAGAACAAGTGAAAAATGCTTCAAGCCGTGTGGTGGCGGTCTTCCCCTGATCGGCTGAAGCTTCAGCTGCCTGCTGACGTCTGGCTCTTGTCGTCTCTCCAGGACACGTTGAGGGACTGCGCCCATGACACCAGCACCTGCTACAACACCGTGGTCTCCCCCATCTACTTTGTATCCTTCGTCCTGACCGCCCAGTTCGTCCTGGTCAACGTGGTGATCGCCGTCCTGATGAAGCACCTGGAGGAGAGCAACAAGGAGGCCAAGGAGGAGGCGGAGCTGGAAGCGGAGTTGGAGCTGGAGCTGCAGATGGATGTGGGGGACATGGCGGCCCGGTCGCCCCAGCTCAACCCCCTGGCGCTGGGCATGGACCGGTCCAGTTCAGGGGGGTCCCCTTGGAGGTCCACTGGGGGAGGGGACATGGAGCAGGAAAGGGGCGGTCCTATGGACTCCCCCACTGCTGATATCACAAGAGACTCTGTCAGCATCAGAGCAGAGCCCCCTTCGTATCTGGAGCCCCAGCTGGAGGTAAGTCATCTCTTAGCTTCTATGGTGTGTGTGTGTGAGTGTCATGTCAAAAGGAGTCTTCTGCTCATGAGTTTTTATTTTATTTGTACATTTTGACAGAACCAAAGGACTTTACTGACCTCTTGATACATCCAATAACTTCATGCACCATATATGTGACTTAATATTCCCTGAGAAAGACTGTAATCACATCGGTGTAGATTTTCAGTTCCCATTCACAGATCAGCAGGTTAATGTCCAGGTCGGATTGTTAAACTCTACGCAGCCTCCTGGACGACATGACAGATGCTCCAAGGCCACGTCTGGCATAGGGTCAAGCTGCGATGCCACTCAGACGACCCCGGTGTCTCTAACCATTAGTCCAGACTGCCGTCCAAGCCATTACTTAGCTCTCCAACTCACGCTGAGGATTGCGGAGCGCGCCAGATGATATCCAGAATAATAGATTTCTTTGCCTCCTGCACTGCCCCTCTTATTATAATAACTGTAGTTCATATATAAATAAACTGAAGCAGACATGACTATATTAGGCTGTATTCACAGGGCAGTCTGGCATAAACCCAGTAAATATATATGTGGATGCATTTAAGTCAGGAAGGTTGTGTTTGTGTGTTAAAATGGATGCATAAACTTCCAGGTTACGATACAGGAAATCTTCCACAAATCACTTCAAAAATACCCAGAAATGCAACTTTATGCTAATTTCTTATCCTATGTGACCCATGCTGACCCACATTAGGATAGTTTACAGTCTGTATGCATTTGTGGCCTCGTCTGTGTGTGCGTATGTGTGTGTGTATCTGTGTGTGGCTGGTCCCTGTAGAGGACATGCCAGTCGCAGACAGGTCACAGTGCCATGGGAAAGCTGGACAGCAGGGTCTTGTTGTTCACTCCGACAGCTATTTCCAGACGGCAGGGAACTTTCGGGGGATAGGAAATAGAGGTCTCGCTATCGTTCCCTTTCCCCGCTAAGAAGATATCCATCTTTCAAAAACATGGGATGTTTAAGCCACACTCGCCTCTGCAACTGCATGGAAGAACAATGCTGTGCTGAAGTGCTGTAGTGCCCCCCAGTGGGCGAAAACAGAAGCAAACGAAGGGCCGACTGTCCATTGCTAGAAATAATTTTGGGTCTGTAACGCAGTCCTCCTACTTGGATGTGTCTCTTCTGTCATTTGTGTTTGTATATCTGTTTGGGTCTACCTTATCGACTGTGTTTTTCCTCCCTTCTTTCTTTCCTCATCCATTCTTTCCACATCTATTTATGTCTCTCTGTTTGAACTTCTCTCTACGCTTTCCCTCCGTCTTTGTCCCATTCTTTCACTCCCTCTATACGTCTTCTTTCTCTGCATCATCCAAGTTTGTCCAGCGAAGAGCTCAGTTTGACTCGGTGTCCCTGGTCATCCAGGGTTCAATGGAGGGGGAGTTGAGTTTGATGGACAACCTGTCCGGCTCTATCTGCCACTACTACGCGCTGCCCCCCAAGCCCAGCAAGCACAGCTCCGACAAGAAGGTCAATAATCTGCAGAAACACCTGCCGGCGGTTCACTTCCTCCATTCCATGCCTCTGAGTGGTTTAACACGTAGGGCTGCAATAAGAACCTTCTCAAAGCAAATTCGACTGAATGTGGCCCCTGAACGGAAATGAGTTTGATATCCATGCTTTAAATAGAGCCTTAAAGTAAAATCGTTTGGACTTTTTGGGTATTAAGCAAGGAGGTGTCCGAAAAGACACTGGACTGTGAAGCTTGAGCGTCTATAGGTAACAAGATGGTTTTGCAAGATTGATGTTTCATACAATTTTAACATTTGAAGCAATAAGTTGACAAGTCTTCATCTGTTCCCAGAAAGAGTCATAATTCAAAGTTTAGATTGAAGATCCCCTGGCAACCCAACCATGTCAGTATTTAGACATTTTGACAAGACTTGCACTTGTTGTCTGATTATAGATTTGAGAAATAATCACAGAAGTAGGCTTAGGTTGAAAGGAAAATACTTCAAGAGTAGAATGATGGAACATGCTGTTATAGAGAGAGCAAAATACGCAACATGTTCCTTTTGAAGCAGCAGATGTCATTTCAGGCCTGTAAAACACAACATCGCAAAGAAAATGTCTTCAAAGCTCGTTTAATTCAGTGCAAAAGAAAAGCATGTGCAGTGAATAAATATACAGCAGCCCTACAGCATGACCGTTTCTGTACTGGCACCCCCCACCCCCCACCCCCCACCCCGCAGCACACCCCCACCCCTGTGCAGTAAGTCACATCCCACCTCTTTCATTCATTTCAATTCATTCAAGCTTTGCAGGTTTGTTTCTTTTAAAGCATCCTGTTTAGACTTCTTGCTTCATCCACCCCCCCCCCCCCCCCCCCCCCGGCACAAATCACTGTTAGTGTTTGTGTGTCTGTACGTGGGCGTGTGGCACATTTGTGCGTTCATGTATTGGACGATTACCTACTCTGCCTGGCAGTCCCAGAAGAGCGATAACCCATCTAAAGCGATCCTGAAGCGGGCACATCACGCCTCTGCACACGAGTCTGCTGGAGGGACCGGCTGAATCTATAAAGCTATAGATCTCTGAATCACTGGATAATTGCATCAGAGGGGAAATTTCGCACAATTACATTAGCATTGCCAAAAAAAAAAAAAAAAGAGAAAGGAACCCATCTTCTAAAAGCTTTGAATGGGCTGGAGATGTCAGTGTCAGACACCATGGGCCACCTCTCTCATTGTCATGCATTAGCACAAATGTTGTCAAATGGGTTTTAATCCCTGTCGCTTAATGCACCAATGGCCCACGAGGATGTCAGAATGAATTCCCCACTGTCACACTGCTGCAAGGCTGAATCTATACCGGCTCCACAACATGTATATATATATATATATATATATATATATATATATATATATATATATATATATATATATATATATATATTTAAAAAAAAAAAAAAAAAAAAGCAATCTTCAAGACTGAAGCAGGAATGTGAAGTCACCATCACAAGTATGTAACAGTAAATCGTTTTCAGTAACACACCACATGGTTCAGATCAGTTGTATTCAGGTATTGTCACCATAATATCACCATATCCGGTGTCTTATTGAGGCCCTATGCACGCAATGTGTCAAGAGAAAACAGAAAACTTCTGTTGCATTTTGGGTGTCTAAGCACAGCAATGGTGCTCAGAACCACTGAAAGTGCAACTTTTTGGGGAAAAAAAAAAAACGCAAAAAACTGTTCATTTTCACTTTGAATGTTGTCATGTGATTTATTTATTTATTTATTAATTAATTAATTAATTTATTTATTTTTTGGCTGTTGTGACGACTGCTTACCAAAGCACCAGGAATACGTCTTATGGTTACCGTGTATTAGATCAGCATGGGCACGGGACAAAACAATTAAAACGAGGATCGCATTAGTTCAGAATCAGCTGTACCTCTTGCTGTGATGGGATCCACTCAAAAATGATCACTTTAACTTCTATTCAGTTATTAAATGCCGCCCGTGAATAAAAATATTCCAGTTCTGTAGCTGTTGTTGTTCACAGTAATACAGTTTTGACCAAAACCTCAAGATTCAAAAAACCAAACCAATTACACCAAGAAGAAATTTCACGAGTATTAAAATTAAAGTTATGTCCTTCATGTTCTTGTTTGTTTCTGTGATAGTCTCATCAATTCTACCTTCTTCTTTGAATCATCTGGCTGCGTGCTATTTGTGTGTGCGTGCTCGTGTGTGTGTGTGTGTGGTCACAGTTTTACCTCAAGTAACCTTAAAATGAAATATCAATGCAGATTTAAGTGTGTAACTGAGACGGAAAGGGTCAGCCACCATGTTGTCTTCCCCTTGTCGTTTCGCTCTGCTTCATGCTTCCAGTTTTTTACTTGTCGTTTCCAACATGTATTTTTCTGTGAACCGCAGGGTTTTGTGTAACGTCCTCTTTATTTGTGTGCTACACGGAGTGCTGCGCTGTGTTTTCTCTGCTCACCAGCGATTGTCTCTTCCTGCCTAGATCCCTCTAGCGGAGATGGAAGCTCTGTCTCTGGCCTCTGAGAAATCCTGGTCCCTAGCTCTGACAGACGACTCGGCCCCCGACGATTTTAACCCCCTCTTTCTAAGCAGCCTGGAATGCAATGTACTGACAGTTGCTCACTTTCTCTTTCTCCATCCTTCTACCTCCCTCCTCCCCTCTGCAGTAGTGTGTACTGTTGTTTTCCCAGGGCACTTCTAAAGCCACCGGCACCCCGTCACCTCTGCTACACTCGCAAACTGTAACTTACTGGGCTTGGGTTGGCGAGGAAGGCAACCAACTGGATGCTACCCAGCCCCTCCCCTCACACAAGTTTGAGCTCATCTCTATCTTCTTTATCTTGAACTTCCTGACTTAACGCTCCCACCAATCACTACAAAACCTGAATATCTTGATACCAACATCAACATGCCTTCAGCAGCACCGCATGTCTCTAAAAACTCAACAAGATGCCGAGGTTATCTTTCCACTAAATCCTTTTATTGGCTAGTGATACATGCCACAGAGTCCACAGTACTGTAGCAGCAAAGGATTGTGGGACATTGTTCCCATGGTTTGATTTTCTTGGTTGTGCTTGCCGTTCTGCATTTGTTGCTGTTTTATCATTGTCTGTTTTTGTTCTTTGGTTCTCTGGTGATCCGTCCCATTTCTGACAGCAGTGTAGCGACTGCACATACTTTGCATTTGCGACTGAAAAAACTCAACTCAACGTGTCACGTAGGTGACAGACATCCACCTGAGCAGTGCAATGATAACTGGACACAAACAACAACAAATGCAGAGCTGACAATATGTGAGGATTACAGTACACTGGGTGACAACGTGCAGTCAAAGTACTGATGAGAATTCCTCAGATTAGCTTCAGTTTACAGAAAACTGGAAATTCATCCTCTCAAACTATACATGACAAAAGGGGATATTTACTTGACTCAAACGTGTGGCTCATTGAGCTGTCTTCTTGACAGAAAACTAACTTAACCAGTTGGTTTGAATTGTTCAGTGATGCAATATGAATGTCGAAGATATTTTTACCTGAAAGACGTACAGCAATAATTCCAGACCTCGGTGTTCTTTGCCAAGATCAGATCCATTATTTTCCCACAATGGGACGTGTCACCTCGCAGTGTGGCTTTTAATCTATATGACAGTACGACTTCAAGCAGGGCTCTGACGTCAGTGTGAAAATGAATTGAATGTCAACCTGTTGCCGGAGGACAATTAACCACCAGTTTGGCTCATTACTGCCTGTAAGGATCCTCATCAGAAGGGGTCACCGTTACCTTGGGTCTGACAACAACAAGCCGGTTGGATCAGTGATTTCTTTGTGCGCCATCTCAAAGGAGACCAACAAGAGGCTTTGTGTCGGGAAGAACAGAAAAGAGTGAAGAGGCAGAGGTGTGCAGGTGGCTTTATGAGACCCTGGTGAATCTAACCATGTGTCCACCAAGTTTCTCTTTCTCATTCCACCTTTCCAGCCTGGTGTGTGTGACTTTCCAGTCCAGTCCAGTCCAGTCCAGTAGAGTAGTGCGCCTCCTCGCCTGCCAGTTTGCAGTTTTCTCCCCTTTTTTTAAGACTCTCTTTCTCTCCCTGTACTTCTTCCTCTTACTTCTTCTTCTTTCCCTCAGTTTTCTGTCATTTTACCTTTGTGCTTTTCATGTGGGTCCGCGTCTCTTCTCGACAGTCCTTTCCTGTCAAGCCTTCCTTCTGTTCCGTCCTCCAGTGTCGTAGTTTTGGCTCCACTGGGAGATGTGGTGTGTTTGGCTAATGGGGTTGGTTGTAAAAGTATGTGAAGAGCTCCAGCAGCTCGATGATGAGTGGTTCTGTAGTGGTGGGGGGCTGGGTGGGAACCAGCTGCAGGACACTGTCGTAGCTGACACACAATCACAAAGCATGTAAAGTTCCATGATCGTGGGAGGGGGTCGCAATAAAAAGTGGAAAAAATAAATGAATTGGAGAGCTTTCTGTGATCTGTGGCAGCTCTGTGCTAGTCAACATGCAAAGATCCTGTCTGTGTATGCCGACGATCACTGCCTCTCTGTTCACATGTTAGAGAGATGTGTGTCTGGAGAGTGGGAGAGTGCTTGTGTTTAAAGATCAGTCCAGGACCTCATTGTTCCAGCGGGACCCTCACGCTCCTCTCCTCCTCCCACCGCCTCACCCTGCAGACAGATCAGTTCGATCCCGAGGAGCCACCGGAGGTCAACCTGCTGAGCGTCAGGAAGCCCGCGGTGGGACGCACGCACTCCCTACCCAACGACAGCTACATGTTTCTGCCGCCACAGCCGCTCAGCCCCATGTGTCCGGCTCCGGCTCCGCTTTTAGCACAGTCGCAGGGGCCCCAGCGCTCACTTGGGACCAACAGGGCCCCATCAGGTAACACGGGACATTTGGTTTTTCATGACTAACATCGAACAGCAAAGCTCTTTTTAATTAAATGCTGTCATGTGGCTTTCTGGAGAATTAAGCCCACAACGTAAAGCTAGACTTTAGTATTTGTGTTCTACCTGTTATAGTTAAAGATGTAGATTTTTGTCTTTCTGGGCATATTGCTGAACATCTGGTGTCTTGTGATGGGCTGGCAATCTGCTCAGGGTGTGCCCATTGTTAGCTAGGATCAGTTGGGACTATGAATTGAATACAGTGTACATTGGCCAAAGGTAGGTTAAAAAAAAAAAAAAAAACCTAATTAGCAGGCTCTGGCTATCAGAATTGGATTACCAGTATTGTAATCATTGCTGCGTTTGACTTTAATGAAGATTTTGCACAGAATTCCAACTCCCAACCTGATTTAGCCTGAACTGTCGGAGGATAACACTCCTGTGCGTTTTCCTGTTCTCTCCTCAGGCTCTAGCACCTCGGTGCGCTCGCAGCCCGAGGAGTTCTCCCAGCAGCTGACCGTCCCCACAGACCTCTTCAGACCCATCAGCCCCCACAGCCACTCGGACTCAGAGAGCATACCGCGGCAGCCGCCTCCGAGACGCACGCACACGTTCAGCCGCACGCTCCGCAGACAGGTGAGAGTCCCACACTAGCTTTTTTCATCCTGTACCTGAGAACCGAAGGCCCACAATAGCACTTTCAAGTGAAAACGGAAAACTTTTCAGAACGCTTTAGGTGTTGGTGAGAGTAATATAATAAATAACAAAAGTGTTTCTTTAAAGGTGCTGTAGGCAGGATTTTGCTAGTCAGTGCTAATTTTTCTGTGTTTTCTTTGGATTAAATGTTAGAGTATCCATTGATAATCCTTTAGGAGTGTAGCATAATTGCACTACCGCGAGGGCGCAGCGTTTCCATCTGTCTCTGTTCTGAGCTGAAAAGGAATCTCGACAGCTCCAGGTATCTTTGACCAATCAGAAGAGCCCATGAGACTCTAACCGTGATTGGTCGAGGGGCGTTTGTCGCACGTTCTTGTGGGAGGGGCTTAACTTGCGTAAGGGCGTGATGTCAGAGAAAACAGGACAGGATTGGCTGTGCTGGGTTTCAAATCGCCATCTTAGATGGGTCAAATCGCCATCCTGCCTACAGCACCTTTAAACATTGACATATATGCCTCTGTTGGTATATTTTGCCCTGTTATTATTCTTCTACTTGTTCCACTGTGTATTTCAAGTGCTTTCAAAAAACTGAAAAAGGCCAATACTTTTTTAAAAATTAGCCACTATTTTTCTGTAAAAAAAAAAAAATGCATATTTTAGATAGACTGACATGCTCAGTAGCATGTAATGAGTCTTGTAGAAAAAGCCAGCAAGAAATAAATCAGCATGTTTCTTTTATACCAGAAATTATTCTGCAATATGTAAACTGTGAGTTGTAAATAGACCATTTTATATCTTTGCAATCACTTCAGAATATTGATACATGATTAAATTACACTCTGGGATCTCTTGCTTTTCAATTGGTGCCCTAAACAGCTTTGATCTTTGATTTCTTCACACAGAAGACACTGAACTGAATGCGCTATACTGGATTTATCCACCAGGTGGCGCTTCAAGACAGGTTTTTGGAGGATCCACAAGCAGCATTTTCACTTATTCAGCATTCAGTGAATGTGATAGGAGCACCTGCTTGACTTAACTGGGAAAGTAACATTTTAAGCTGAGTGTTAATTAGATTTAGTTTAATTACAGGATAATTAACACCAGACAGACTGTTTTATGCGACTCACTTAATTAAATAGTTACACTGATTCTGTTTTTTTGATCAAAACAACATCTGCTATAAATTCTGCTGGAAATGATGCGATCATACTAATATTTTTGCACTTACGATAGTTTTTAAGGTTGTATTTTGCAGTACACACTGAGTAAAGTATTGGTCATGAGTGTGTGGCAATCCTGACAACAGCAGGAAAATATGTTTTACTGTTTTTCCATGAAAGAAAAGTGCTGAGCTTCCAAATGTCCTGACTCATTGGTTGGAAAAGTTTTTTTCTTGCACGTCCTAAACAGTTTCGTTTTCCTCCCTGTTTTCTCTCTTCATCTCCTCCTGCTATTCCTGTTGAATCGATCGATACATCCTCAACGTCTGACCGATTCAGCCCAGCTGGGCCCAAAAGCCGCCCGATCCCGAGCTCTTGCTCAAACACAGACACTCCTGCTTCTGAAATCAGGGCGCACTAGCTACCCCGATACCACTGGACTCTATGGTCATCTTCAAACTGACACACACACACACACACACACACACACACACACACACACACACACACACACACACACACACACACTTCCCTCCTCTTTCCTTCATTTACCCAAATCCAGCTAACCATCAGCCACAGACCATCTCTAACACCAAACTTTTTACCTTCTGATGGAAAGCTGTACGCAAGATGCAATGCAGCAATTACCCACAATGCATTGCACTCAATCTATATAAATACTACAACCTATTTAACTCAGGGGATTGTTAACATTTTGGCAATTTTTTCTACTCATATTGTCATGAGCACCAGAGACCTTTTTGCTTAAATGGTGCATACTTGCTAACAGTGCTTCAGGTACTTGAGTCGGTTTTGCTTAATAACAAACAAACCAAAAAAAATGAAAAGAAAAAAAAAAAACACAGGGTGATTATTTTTTGTATCCTTCCATCTGGTGTGCACTCCTTGGGTTTCGTACCTGCTGTTGCATTGCTGTGGCTGGTGATTGGCCTCCGGTCCGCCTGCCTGCGATAATCTCTCGCCACCAGGGGGCTCTGCGGTCACACCGATCAGGCCGCCTCCTCACTCGTCACTCATAAATCCAGACACCATTCAGAGCTCCAAAACTCCACCATGCATGACCTCTCGTTTCCTCATCTCCCTCGATTGAACGTCTTATTTTGACCAACAGCAACACGGCTAAATGCTCAAAGAGTTCCTCTGAGGGATGAGAGAAAGTGCTCATCTTAGAGATCACTGTGCTTACTAACTCCTTCCTCTCCTACAGTGGCTTCATGTAAGATTTCCCCTCGGCCGGCTGGCTTCACACCCTGTACATGGTTCTGTGCAAAGGAGGGGGGGGGAAGGAAACGACCCGCCCTGAGGACAGTGTACAGGGTTCAGTGTGAATGCTCCGAGGGTCACATGGTCTGGCTCAGAGTTCACTGTGTCAGCCTGAAGTCCATCAGCCGGGAATGTCTCGTTTTATGCCCCCAAATGTCACTTTGAAATATAGTGAAATGACGATTATGAATCTCTGCCAGGACAACAAGACATCAAAGGTATTTTCACAATTAACAAAAAAAAAATCATTTTTTTTTATTCTTCTATATAAAAACCTACATCCAGATGTTTTCAAACAACTCAATAATCGAAAATATTCTCTTTTTTTCCCAGAATTTTTTATTACGTCTATTACATACTATAGACCAGTGTTGTAATCTAGACCACCTGAGACTGAGCCGGGACCAAGACCAGACCATCCCAAGGCCAAGATATTGACGACCCTAAAAGTGTGGTCTTAAAGTACATTGCAATAAAATAATCAGGGTTGAGATCAATCTTGACTTGAATCAGATCAGAATTGGAATAAGTAAACTGTTGGTTAAAAAGAAAAAAGTAGGAATGTCAAAAAACTAAAAATTTGCAACAGCAGATAGTAAATACAAGAAAGACAGAAAATGTTAAAGGAAAACAAATTTTATAAAGAAAAAAGTCCAAATATTAATAACTAACAAAGTAATTTAGGAAAAATTAAAAAAAAAAAACTCAATAAAATGTAACTAACAATAATGACCAAACAAGTTTGAAGAAAATCTCTTTAAATGCTTGTAAATGTAGAGATCTACATGAGATAAACTGTACTGTTGTTTCGTGGGTCGGTTGGCATTAATCCTAAGGTTGTCTTTAAAAAGGAATCAATAACAGTTTAAGGGTAAGCTTTATTTAGGACATTGCCTCCAATCTGTTTTGTCACAGATGAGGAGCTGCATTGTCTTGTTTGCTCCTTTCCAAACCACCACGCTCCACTGACTTTGATGTCACTTCACCAAAGTCACACGATAAAGCAAACAAACGGATTGAGCAGCAGTCGCCCAGCAGCTCCTCTGTGCTGAGGGGTGAAATTACCGATTCCGTCAGAGGACACTGCAGTCCAATGGCTTTGAAAAGAGCAACCCAACTGTTTCAATGTCCCCCTCATTGTAAAGGAGCACCCTAAATCAGTATTGCTGACCACTGCATGTCCCCCGACGGAAGCTCTCAGTACCTCAGACAACCCCACCGACTCGCCGCCCTTTCATAGTGAGAGCGCAGGAAACTTTTGCCCTTCAGCTGACGGCTGTGAGAACATCAAAACCCGCAAGTACATCAATCGGCCGGGGGTGCAAGCTTGAACGCTCAAGTGACGGGACAATAATAATTTTAGGCAAATTTGAATTTATAATGTCGTCTCGGCATTATTGAAAGGAGCTTGCAGGCATTAATTACCCAGCCCTCCTGTCAAACCTTCTTCCTGAATACTGAACGAGCGCCAGGTTTACCTGTAAATTCTCAGAATGTCGTCCCGAGTTGAACTGAGGACTGCGAGAACTTGCTGGCTCCGCTGTGAACTTTGACTCAGACGGCTGCGTCTCATCGTCATCACCTCACACTAACTAGTCTCCTCCCTTTTCATCCTCTCTGACTCCCTGGCCCTCCCCTACCCCCCCGACCATTGCTCATGTACCTCCATCTCCTGCCCCCCACCCCTTCTCCAGGCTGCAGTGTCTACTGATTCTCAGGAGGCCCTCTGTTCGGACGGGGCAGAGAGCAGTGAAGGACTTGTGAATGTGGCCTCTCTGGGCCTCCCTCCGTCCCCCACCTCCTCCTCTTCCTCCTCCGCCTCCCCCTCCCCCTCCTGCTCCCAGCATCATCACCCCCACCACCTCCACCTCCACCGCCATCAGCAGCCCGCGCTCTGCCTGGTCCCCGCCACCCCCGGCGCCTCCCCGAAACCGTCCCCGCGCCCCGGCAGCGTGCACACCCAGCAGCACGACCGGCACTGCCTCATCTCCCCCTCCGAGCCCCCTCCGCTATTACCAGCTAGGTCGCACCAGCAGGAGGAGGCTTGCGAGGACCGCGAGGTGTCCCTCATCACACGGGCCGGGTTGGTGGGCAGCGACGACATCGCCACGGAGGACAGCAGCAGCAGCAGCGGCAACGGCGGCTACGGTAGCTACGCGGGCTGCCCCGAGAGCCGGAGTCCGTGCTTGAGGCAGCTAAAGAGGTTCCACAGCGCCGAGACGCAGGGACGCAGTGCTCTCCTGCCCCGTCCACGCCCCCACTCCTGGCTGGACGACCCACGGCGCCACTCTGTGGAGGTGTGCCCCTCCACGGACTCTAGCCCCCAGCGCAGCACCGCCTCCACCTCCTCCGGGTTCGTGTCCCGGGCCGACAGCCTGCAGATCCCCGGCCAGGTCCCCGCCCAGACCTCGCTGCCGTCGCCCCGACGCAAGAAGAAGATGAGCCCGCCCTGCATATCAGTGGACCCGCCCGACGGGACGGAGCCACAGTCCGGCCTCTACCCGAGCCTGGGCCTGGCGGGGTTAGGGATGCCCCCTCCTCTGCCCAGCAGGGACACCTGCCTGAGGAGGAGGGCGCCCTCCAGTGACTCCAAGGACTCCTTTGACCTGGGAGTTGGTGACGGTTCGGGGCAGGAAGGAGGCTCTCCGAACCCCGGCGCCAACCCTAAGCTATTAACTCTCCCCAGTTTTTCCTTTGAGAAGACGAGCTCTGAGCACTGAACACTGACCGACGACGGACACAACACCACACACACAAACCACGCAAACACGTACATCGACAGCTGGACAAACCCTCCACACACACAAAAACACATGATGCACTCCGTGTGTCTGTGATGGTGATAGTTCTAGTAATAATGCTGTAGAAAGTAATAATGGTAAAACTACAACAAACAGTGAAAACATCCTTGGTTTCATGAGGAGTGCGGTACTGTAGTAGTGTGACCATCCCTCGTCTTTGTATTGTTACTGCCAAAACTACCAGAGAAGAAGTGACACCACAAACATTTTTTCTTCCACCAACGGCCACACGACGCTGGCTACGGCTCGAGCCCCCCCGCCTTTCCCCCCCGACACACGGAGGGAACATTAGCACCTGGGATTTGGCGCCCCCTGTGGCCGCCATCTGAACTGGTGCTGCACTGGGTGGACCTGGTCAGTGGGAGGTAAAAAGCAATATGAACGTTTTAGAGACACTATTTTCTTAAATTATTGGGCCATAGTGTTTGTACAGGATGTTGTTTTTAATTTCATTCGATTGTTATTTTCATGTCTCTTTTGTGACTTTTTTTTTTTTTTTTGTCAAAAATGGTTTGTCTTTGTCTTTCTTTTTCACTGTAGGATATTTCTAGCTTTCTTGGTTTACTGAGAAAAGTGAACGTTTTTCAAAGTGCTGAAAACCATGTATTTGTAGGAATAATATATAAATATATAAATATATATATATAAAAAATGAGTCATTAAACTGAGCTTGGATTTTTAAGCACACACATTAGATTGTGGTGATTTCATTGTTTGAAGGGAGAGATGTTGCACTTGTGACAGCATAATTTATTTTTTTTTTTGTTCCAGATAACTCTGAAATGTTACGAGACTTGACTGAATGAAGAGAAAACTGAGTTTTACATCAATCATAGTTGTCTGTTTTTTGAAAAGCCTGACTCTAAAATTTCATGTGAAGAATTCGCCAATGAATGAGCAGCAGTGAAAGATATGTAGCTCTTAAAGCTGAACGAAGAGAGAGCCACCAACACCATCGGTAAGTACATCATGAAAATGTATATATATTTTCTACAAAACCAAACAGTTACCATGGAAAACGAATAATAATACAATCTCAACATAAAGCCAATTTTAATGAAATCTTCTGGTACAAAATACAGTGTTTTCTTTAAAATGTTTACAATTTGCCTGGTGGTTTGGGGGGCCTGATCAGAGCCTCTCGTGAACCGGTTTTGGCTCGTAGGCCTTATGTTTGACACCCCTGCCACATATGGTCATCTCAGTACAGACTCAAGCTGGCATCAGATAATGGGTATGTTGATCTCGGCTCATCGCAGTGAAGATTCCTCCTGAAAAACAGCCAACAAGGATCAAGTGGGATGTGGACATTTCTAATTGTTAGCTTGGATGATTCTCAAAGCTCTTTATTGTAGAAGTCCTCAGTTACAGATTGGTCTTCCTATATCATCAGAGTTGTACTGTCTTCAAGAAACACGGCTGGAACTGCTTGTTTCAGGCTACTGAAACAAACAACATGTCTTAGAACCGTGAATCATACACAGTTACTTTAGCAGAGTTCTACTCTATAAAAAAATTTAAATAATTCACCCTTTTTGATGGTTTTCATTGCACCTTTTCAAGATGATATATCATTCCTAATACTGGAGTTGTGGCAGTGCTTGGGCCAAGATTGGACCGTAAATGTCTTCAGAATCCTAGTCAATTCATTGGGTCCGGGCACAGGTCCAACTATATGTTGCTAAAGACATGCAGCTGCTGAACACTCACCAAAGGGACGGTTTGAGGTTAGGTTTTTGAAGTGGGCAAATCAAAAAATGATGCTCGGACACCAATAATCCGCAACTCAGAAACAGAAAGAAAAAAAAAACAACTCTGAGAAATAAAGAACTAACAATGCATTTGCTTTATTTCCTTCAAATAATCTGCAATAAAAGACAAGATAAACAGCTTCAGCTGCTGGAAAAATTGCCCCAAGGTTTTAGTAGCAATCCCACCAATCATCGACAATTTTAAAAGAATGACAAAATTAAACCAACAGCGCAGTTTCATGGCTGCGGCTTGAGGCGAATTTTAAATCACCCATCACTGCCTGGTTTGTAAATGCACTGTGTTTAGGTTAAGATACAGATTATTGGCTCTAATTGGAGCACGATGAAGTGGCCAGCCCGAGAAATTTACAACCAGCCACCACTGTGCTAAACTTGAAAAAAAAGAATGTACATTTGAGTTGTAATAACAAGGACATCGATAGGCTCCACATCATGGATGGAAACCATTCCATACTTTCTTGTCACAGCCACTTTCACCTTTTAGGATTGTTTTGAGCTTTCTGTGTAGAGTTTGTGTGGCTGTTCAAAACATTCATTTGATAGGTGATCACTGTAAATTAGTAGAAATGTGTGTTTTTCACTTTTCCCTGGACTGGTGGCATGTCTAAAGTGTACCCCGCCTTTTATGAGCTGGGATCAGCTTGAACGACAGTAAAGATGGACAGTTTTCCAGAAAGTTTTCTAAACTGTCTGAGCTCAGTTTTCAGGTAAGTGGAGAAAAACTGCATCTCATCTTTTCATCAGTGTAAGTCGGAAAGCAATGCAAAGCCTTTATCCTTGAAAACCACAGGTTTCCATCATGCTGAGAAAGTCATCGTAAACCACTGGGCTTCTGAGAGAAACAGTTTTCCCCTTCAATATGAAGGTGAAGTTTATCTGTTTTGTACCAACGGGTGTCTTCATAGCAACGGTAAAGCAATTTCATATAAAAAAGCTTCTTATTTGAAGGATAAAAGAGGAAATGACAGGAAATACGTCCAAATGATGGGAAAAGAAACTATTTTTGATAGCACAGCATCAAGTTTTATTACGGCTCCTTCTGTCAATGGTGTCTTCCTCAGTTGAAGGAATATCCAACTGGCTAAAAGTCCAACCAAAAGGTCCTCATTATTTCAGCTGTAATATATGGAAAATCAATAATCTTGTGCTGCTAAAACTTGGATCAGAGCTGGGGTAGAAAGAGCAGTTTGTTGGCAAGTATTCTAAATGTACACCACAATGTGCGTCATCAAGCTTTTAGAGAGCTCTTTGGTTGTTGTGCAAAACCAGAGAGTCTAAATACCATGTTTCATGTTTACATGGCAACATTTTGAAGACTGTCTGTTCACACAGAAATGGCAATAACGCTGGGAACAGCAATGGTAAGCATACAGACATTTCTATGAACAGTTGCAGCTGTTACAGGTGACTGTTCAATATAAAACCACGACCCCTCTGCAGAATATGGACTCGGAGTCATGACACCCTGCAGGCAGACGTTGTGACCTGCTTGTGCAACTATGAGCAGGCTTCTCGCCAGTAGTCATTACCACAGTGGTGAACTTCAGATAAATCAGCCCTGACAGTCCTGAAAGGTTTCCAGTGATCCAGCAGCAGAGCCACAAGTGAGCTGGAGGTCGGCCAGATGTGCCAGACGTTCCGGGTGACAGGAGAATCTTCCGTGCAGGTTTTCGGAGTGTGCTGCCCTGCGAGTAACGTAAAGGTCAGGGTTTGATCTGGTTTTATTCGAAGCTGTCCACCGTGATGATATAATGGTGATATAGTAATGCTGTGCTAAATCTGAACTCTTCACAGCCAGACATGGTCAGTCAGGTGAACGCTACGACTATAAATCTTCTCACTTCAGGCTCGCGCTCCCAGCATTTCAGATTTACCCGCACCTTTTGTCATTTGGCAGACTCATCTAAGAGAGCTTAGAGAGGCTAAGCTGATTAAAAACATTTTTAAGGTGATTACAATTTGCTGGGAATACAATCTTCACCTATAGGTGTGTGTTTCTCGCCCAGTTGCGTAATCGCACCGCCGTACAGCAACAACAGTGAGCTGTGGCAGGGTGTGTTACAGCACCGGTGGTGTGACATGATTTAAGAGGAGACAAATGTGGTGGCAACTTAAAATATCTCCTCTGCTTTTAGTTCAGAGGAAGGATATAGAGACAGAGCCGCAGGTACCGATCAAACAAAAACCCCAATAAAGAGGGCATGAATAATGAGCCAGTAAACTGCTCTGCTGCTAACGAGAAGTTTAACTCAGCTTTCACTTTAACGGCAAGAGGACGTTTAGATGCATTAGGTCTCTTAAGTCTTATTTGGGTTGTTTCAGATTTTATAACATTGGCTGTTTTATTTAAAACATCTGAAAATCCGTCAACAAACATATATTTTGCCTGTGATTACGGCATCAGGATAAAAATCTGATATGGTAGTTGATGTATTTGGTTTCACAGCACTGGCAATCATTCCTGAATCAGTCTTTTTTTAATGTACACCACATGTACAGCTATACCTTTAAAGGCTTTGGGTCTTGACATTTTGACTGCACATGCTTTAACAATAAAAATAAAGCAGATGTCAAACTCACTTCAGTTCACGAGCCACATCCAGACATCCTGAGTGTACTTCTTTCAGTAACAAGTGTGTGAAGGAGCGATATTACACGTACTGTGAGGCTGTATAATAATTAACACCCAGTTCCACGAATATCTCCAAACCAGGACAATATGATACACTGAACTTTGTGATGCTCATCACGTTCTCTATGTGCAATATACATTATTCATCTATTTATTCAGTGCAATATTAACATAATCTCCAGTGTATTTCCAACCACTGGCAGCATTATCATGCAAGAACATCAAGTATTGTCAAACTTTATATATATAAGGTAGTGTGGTTGTTTTAATTTCATCATTGTTTTCTTTTGGAATTGTTTCATTACTGTCCACTTGTTGCTGCAACAACAGAATTTCCCCATTGTGTTCCATATAATATAAAAAAATAATATTCACCACCATTCACATTTTATGTTATTTTTTGCATGACCATAGCCTGTTTCTTTGTTTCTCATCTGTGTTTTGAGCCTTCAAAAACCATGATATGTATATGTACATAAAATATGCATATCATCTTACCTAATCATACAACATGTTAAAAGTTTTGCCCTTCTGTTAAGAGAAAACGGGTGTCATTAGCAGCCACCAGAAATGCATCAACCAGCAGCGAAGATGATTGAAAGAGTGTGTTGTGAAGTAATGACACAATGAATCATGGAGCAAATTTATTCATTACTTTTCACCGCTCGCGGTTCTTCTAATCTACAGATGTTTCATGGTGATTTATAGTCTCTACAATCACATATGACCAACAATAAAGGGGTTCTATTATTACCACAGACAGAGCACTTACTACGTTTTCAACTAATTATCTGTGGAGTCCCACAAGGGTTAAGTCTTGGCCCACTGATCAAACTCGAGGATTTTGTCTGGAAGTGTTATCTAAATGTCTGATTGAATCTGACTTGCACCCCTACACATTTTCATCGCTATTTATTTTAGCTGATTGTGGCTATCACGGAAAAGAAAGTCCAGTAAAATCTTCCGTCCCGCCTCATCAATTAAATATTTACTGACATGAGAAAAAAAATGGTTTTTTCAATGCACTTCCAAACAGTTAGATTAACATAGTGATCACATCCATAGAGGGAAGCACTGTCAGAGAAGTCTGACCTCACATTTACACTGCATGTCTTGATGTCCAATCAGGTTTTCTGGGTAAATCTGATCTTTTTTGATTGCCAACATTGTGCGAGTATACATATACTGTCTGCTAAGCTTCAAGTTCAAAGCAATGGAGGAGAAATGAGAAGTTCACCATTGCTGGGAGTTTTAGGAAGAGAAAGGAGAAAAGGGTTGTTTTAACATTTAAAACGGTGCTAAGGCTATAGTATGACCATCCATGAGTGAAAACTGGAGGCAGGAGATGGGATTTGAATCAATGATCTCTTGAATTGGAGGCCATCCAATGACTTCTACTGCAAAACTGTTATAAAACCGTCAATTACTGAAAATTTGATAAAAGAAGAAACCTTGATTTTAAAATCAAAATGGTAGTCAGGCCAATTATGTGCAAGAATTAGAAAACAATTTTGTTTGCTCAATTTTAGATTTAAAAAGGTGGAAAGGCTATTGTGAGACTATTTATTAGTGAAAAAACAACAACAGAAATTCTTCTTAATTGCGACTTTAAAAAAGTGGTAAGACTATTCATTAGTGAAAATTGGAAAAAATTTTTTTTTTTTCTCAATTTCAACTTTAAAAAATTGGTCAGGCAATATAAGATCATTTATTGGTAAAATTTCGACTTAAAAAATGGCAAGACTATAGTACGACCATTTATAGGTGAAAAAAGGACACTTTTTATTCCTAATTTTGACTTTAAAAATGTGGCAAGGCTATGGTAATACCATTTCTAAGTGAAAAAGGAATGATTTTTTTTTTTTAATTTTGAGTTTGAAAAAGTGGTAAGGCTATGGTAAGACCATTAATTGACGAAAAAGACAAAAAAAAAAGTTTTTCATTATTGTTACTTCAAAAAAAGTGGTAAGGCTATAGCAAGACCATTTATTAGTGAAAATTGAAAAAATAATTCTAAATTTTGACTTTAAAAAAGAACGGTAAGGCATAGTAAGACCATTTATTAATGAAAAAGGAAAAAAAATCATTATTTTTACTTAAAAAAAGTGGTAAGTCTATAGTAAGATAGTAAGACCATTTAATGGTGAGAAAGCAAAAAAAAAAATCCATTGTTTTTAATTCAAGAAAGTGGTAAGGCTACAGTAAGACCATTTATTTGTGAAAAAGAATTTTTTTAAATTATTTTTACTTTTAAAAAGTGGTAAGAAAAAGTAAGATCTATTTCTGCTAAAAAAAAAGCCAAAAAAATTCATTATTTTTATTAAAAAAATGGTGAGGCTATAGTAAGACCAATCAGTGAAAAATCAAAAATCAAAAAAAAAAAAAAATCATCGTTTTTTTACTTTAAAACGGTGATAAGGCTAAATTAAGACTATTTAACGGTGAAAAAGCAAAAAAATCATTATTTTGACTTTAAAAAGTGCTAAGGCTATAGTAAGACTATTCATTTGTGAAAAAGAAAAAAAAAGTCAATATTTTTAATTTAAAAAAGTGGCAAGGCTATAGTAAGACCATTTATTTGTGAAGCAGCAAAAAAAAAAAAAAAAAACATTATTTTGATTTTAAAAAGTGCTAAGGCCAGTGTAAGACCATTTACTGGTGAAAAAGCAAAAAAAAAAAAAATCATTATTTTTATTTAAAAAAAAAACTGGTAAAGTTAGACCATTTATTGGTGAAACCCCCCCTCCCAAAAAAAAATTCATTATTTTTAATTCAAAAAGTGGTAAGACTATTTAATGGTGAAAAAGCAAAAATATAATATTCATTATTTTGACTTTAAAAAATTCTTAAGGCTGTAGTAAGACCATTTCTGGGTGTAAAAATACAAAAAAAAAAAAAATCATTATTTTAACTTTAAAGACATGGCATGTCAATGGTTGGGCTTTTTGTGAGTAAAGATGAGAAGGAGCAGAGATTTGAACCTATGATTTCTTCCCTCACAGTCCACTGCTCTACCAACAGAGCTATAACAACTGTACAGCATCAGGGCAAAACTGTTATAAAACTATCACTTACTGAATATGTGAAAGCGGTTGTAAGACTAAAGTGACACCATTTATTGGTGAAACAGCAAAAAAAGAAAATGTTCATTATTTTTATTTTAAAAAACTTGTAAGACTATAGCAAGATCATTTATTCGTGGAAATTTTGACTTTAAAAAAGAATGACAAGGCATAGTAAGACCATTTATTAGTGAAAAAGGAAAACAATTTTTTTTTAAGTCTATATTAAGACCATTTAATGGTGAGAAAGCAAAAAACAACAATTTTTTCATTGTTTTTACTTTAAAAAAGTGGTAAGGCCACTTATTAGTGAAAAAGCAAAAAAA
The DNA here is from genome assembly GCF_902148845.1 of Salarias fasciatus. NCBI lineage: Eukaryota > Metazoa > Chordata > Actinopteri > Blenniiformes > Blenniidae > Salarias > Salarias fasciatus. Next base: position 7,009,303 of record NC_043752.1, on the reverse strand, counting down.
AAAAAACCATTTCATTATTTTCTACTTTAAAAAAGTGGTAAGACTATTTAATGGTGAAATGGTGACTTTAAAAATTTCTTAAGGCTTTAGTAAGACCATTTCTGGGTGTAAAAACACACAAAAAATTCATGATTTTAACTTTAAAGCCATGGCAAGTCATTGGTGAAACAGTAAAAAAAAATGTTTTCATTATTTTGAATTTAAAAAGTAGTAAGTCTATAGTAAGACCATTTATTTGTGAAACGGCAAAAAAAAAATCATTATTTTTACAGTTTTCTATTTTATAGTAAGACAATTTATTGGTGAAACAGTAAAAAAAAGTTTTCATTATTTTTATTTTAAAAAAAAGTAGCAAGGCCATTTACTGGTGAAAAAGCAAAAAATATTTTTTTTATTATTTTGATTTTAAAAAAGTGAGACCATTTATGGGTGTAAAAACACACAAAAAAATCATGATTTTAACTTTGAAGACATGGCATGTCTATGGTAGGGCGTTTAGTGAGTGAAGATTAGAAGGAGCAGAGATTTGAACCTACGATCTCTTCCCTCACAGATCACTACGCTACCAACAAAGCTACAACCACCAAACAACTACAAGGGCAAAACTGTTAAAAAACCATCACTTACTGAATATGTGGAAAAAAAAACTTTTCGTTCGCCTTAAAGCGGTTGTAAGACTAAATTGACACCATTTATTGGTGAAACAGCAAAAAAGAAAATTTTCATTATTTTATATTTTAAAAAAGTGGTAAGACCATTTAATGGTGAAAAAGCAAAAAAAAAAAAGTCATGATTTTGACTTTAACAAAGTGGTAAGGCTGTAGTAAGATCATTTCTGGGTGTAAAGATAAAAAAAAATTCATGATTTTAACTTTAAAGACATGGCATGTCATTTATTGGTGAAACAGTAAAAAAAATGTTTTCATTATTTTTACTTTAAAAAAATGGTAAGGCTATAGTAAGACCATTTACTGGTGAAAAAGTAAAAAAAAACAAACTTTTCATTATTTTTATTTTAAAAAAGTGGTAAGGCTATAGTAAGACTAATGGTGAAAAAGCAAAAAAAAAAAATCATTATTATTATTTAAATAAGTGGCAAGGCTATAGTATGACCATTTACTGGTGAAAAAGCAAAAAATTTGCTTTCATTTTTTTATTCTAAAAAACTGGTAAGGCTATAGTAAGACCATGTAGTAGTGAAACCCCCCCCCAAAAAAAAATTCATCGTTTTTCATTTTAAAAAAATGGCAAGACTCCAGTAAGACCATTTACTTGTGAAACAGCAAAAAAAAAAACAACAACTTATTTTTATTTAAAAAAAACTGGTAAGGCTATAGTAACACCATTTATTGGTGAAAAAAATCATTATTTTTACTTTAAAAAAAGTGGTAAGGCTATAGTAAGGCCATTTACTGGTGAAAAAGCACAAAAATTGCTTTCATTTTTTTATTCTGAAAAAGTGGTAATACTATAGTAAGACTATTTAATGGTGAAAAAGATACAATTTTTTTTTTTTTTTTTTTTTTTTTTATTTAAAGAAAAACTGGTAAGGCTATAGTATGACCATTTATTGGTGAAAAACCAAAAAAAAAAAAACAGTTTTCTTTATTTTGACTTTAAAAAGTGGTAAGACCATGTATTAGTGAAAAACCAAAAAAAAAAAAGCATTATTTTTCATTTAGAAAAATGGCAAGACTCCAGTAAGACTATTTATTTGTGAAACAGCAAAAAAAAAAAAAAAAAAAAAAAACCCAGAAAACCTATTATTTTTGTTTTAAAAAACTGGTAAGGCTTTAGTAAGACCATTTATTGGTGAAAAAAATCATTATTTTTACTTTAAAAACGTGGTAAGACGATAGTAAGACCATTAATTGGTGAAAAAGCCCAAAAAAATTTCATTATTCTTGTGCTGGATCGTCCAACGGACTGTAAAGTGATCATGTATGTATCTGATGATGCATCTTTCAGGTAAAATTGCCTGTTTAAATGCATGAGAACCTAAAAGGACTGTTGAAGCCATTTTATTTTTGCTTGCATATGAATGATCAGGAGCGGAGACGTCAGTGCTGGACACACACCCAGACTGTCACTTCCAAATGGAGTTCATTTAAAATGTACATTTTCAACAGTTCTGCAAGCTCTACACACTTCACATTGTGTCATGTACACTGGAGTGCTTTGATGTTAAAGTTTTAGTCAGATGCCAATACATTTCATTTCAGTCATTTCATATTTTCTGTGTTGATGATCAATAACTGAGAACCAAATAATTCTCACTGTAAGTTGGTGATAGCCAACTCCAGACATTGGCTGTGATTCTCCCTCATATTAGAAAATGAACAAAACATATACATCTCTGACAAACGTGATAATATTGCAAACATGTAAAGCAATGTAAGAGTAGAAACCTAGAGCACATTCTAACAATTCAATATAGGCTGGTGTGTAGAAAGAAATGCATTTATTTTTTGATGAAACCGGACAAAATCCATGCTTTCTCTTTCATATTTTGAAACTGTTCTGCTACAATCTGAGTTCGGATCACCCACTGCGTCTTCTTTCATCCGTCTTGAATCCTTTTAAATTTCCTCATTTCAAGGTTTCGTGTCAAACAGCAGGAGGGGGAATCCCCTGAACCCTGGTATTGCCTTTGTTTTTGAACGCCGCCGTGGCGCTTCGGGATCTGCGTTTCCTTGTCTACATTTAATGTCACATTTCCATGTGCCCTTTAGATTACCAGCCGCACGCCTGCACCCCGTGAGCGCACGGAACAGCGCTGCATCCGACTCGCTAAAACCAATTACGACGGCCGACGGCCTCCGAATAACAGTCCCTGCTGGTCAGGAGGGATGGCAATTAGTGACGCACATGGATCAACACATGGAAAAACACACTGCTGAAGGGCATTGACAGAACGCCCTGTTTACCGGCATTAGTTGTTGTTCTTGACGGGAACCCCTCTGGGACATGAGTCACAGTAAGAAAAGCAAAACCAGAGCGGCTGCCAAGTCAAAATAAGACAAGAGTTTGTCTTCAAAATGTGATACTGCACATTATTCTTAAAGACTGACTTATAACACTTCAAACCATCTTCGAACTCTCCTTAACAAACATCTTAAATGATGACTAGTCAGATGTCAGGAAACTTAAGGCCAAAATTCCACACTTCCCTCCGAGGAAGTTTCTCTGTGCAGAATCCAGTCAGCCTGCAGAAAACAGCAGTTTTCTCATCGATTCTCAAACAGGAGAACATGTTTTAACCCACTGGGGGGGGAAACTGTTGAAATAGTTCATCTGAAATAAGTTTATCTTTGATGTGGGGCTACGTGGAGGGTCGAGACAAAATGGATCGGACTTTTTTTGAGGGGTCGTGGTGAGGTCAGGACAGCACCCAGTGGCAGGATGCTCCGCGGAGACACTGGTGGCTGTTTCTTAGCTTGTCGTATCGATCAATAATCGTGTGGCACCGGCCGAATGGAAAAGGAAGGAAGCCTCAAGGGGAGCGGGGACTGCTGGAGTAACATGGACTGCACGGATGAAAGCACAACCAGTGAGGGCTGTGATTGCAGTTCGCTGAAGTCGGGCTGCTGACTAAGACTGAGCAGAAGTCAGTTTAACTGAGGAGCCGCAGGAAAAACTTCAACTGCTGTGGAAGGTCAGGTGATGAGGAGACCTCCATTCTGATCAATGTAAAGGCAGAACAGTCAACGGATCTGATAGACTAGTGTTCATGTTCTGATTCAGCTGATTTGTTGAATTTCAAAGTTTATTCATAATGATTCAAACTGTTGTCCTTGAACACACCGACCCGTTCAACACACAGTTTTATGTTTGGCTTCACTGAAGAAGATTTATAGGGTGTTTGATTTTCTGTGATTCTGTTTCCATCCAAACCTTTGGATTTTATTTACCTGATGCCTTTTATTTCTTTTGTAAACAAGTGAAACTGCACTTTTTCACACAGCCTTTAAAAAAAAGATAATTATGACAAGCTGTACCATTTATTATTGACAAAGCTGCAAATCTGTTCCTTCTGACTTTCAGCTTTATATAATGAGCTTCAAAAGACAAGCTTCGAGCCATATCAGTTCTTTGTTCTTCTTCCAGCTGGACCAATGAGCTGTTTCTTTTAGTTTTTTTCTTCTTCTCACATTTCACCTCTAAATAGTTTGCCTCAGTTTTCTTCAGTACATTAAGTTGAGCCTTGTCATTGTTAATGGTGGCCACTGGAAATGAAAGCACGTCTCGTCGTTTCAACACATGTTGCGTGTGCGAGAACCCCCGGTCAGTTATTGTGTTTAAAGTGGAGAAAGCAAGAGGAAAAACTACACAAGAAGAAAAAATGCAAACTCCTGAAAAATGAGCCCAGTTTGCTTTTGCTTTGCTGTGCAAAATAAATCACCTAAATAAGCTTTGATAAAAAAGGTCACCGCACCAGAAGAGAGACTTCATGACGGAAAAACAAAGTTTTCTCATTCTCTGTTTCATCATGACAGCAGTGTGGGACCGTAGTGAGAGCGAGTGAGCGCTGGAAGACAGTTTCCTTACTTGTGACAGATAAACAGTTCGAGAGCAGTCTTCCCACAGGCCCACAAAGAGCATGGAGAAATAATGAGACCGAGCTGGGAGCGCAGTAAATAAACCAACAAAATATAGTAATGTCACGGAGATATGTAAGAATCTGCACTTTTTTATTACAAGCATAAACTATTGTACGTTTTAAATTAAAGATAATTCACCCACGCAGCCTCCATGGTTACAGAAAAGATGGATATGCAAGAGACAAAGGTAGATGGCTCTTTAGAAATGTTAAGAACCGAGATTACATATAGGCTCACACAGGAGAATATAAAGGTGCTGGCATTTATTAAAGTGTGAAAATCTTAATGAAGGACAATAAACCAAAAGTTCTTTCCTCCAAAGGCTGCTGTGAGTTGCAGCTAAATGCTCACAATCGCATTACTTAAATGAAATCAAGGTAGATACAATCAGTTTTACGCCTGTCAGAATAAAGCCACACAATCTGCAGTATGTTTGCCAGCTGCAGCGGATGGTGTTCTTTGTGTGGCGCAAATGTTTCTCTTCTCCACATGTGTAAGTGTAAAACGCTCTGCTCCGCTGCCGGCTGACTGTCGGTGTTCAGGGCCGATACGGCGAGCAGACGAGGAGCCGGGTTTATCACCCAAACATGTTCGATTCCCGACTGTGCTGATGCTTCTCGGCGCAGCGCGGAAACAACATGAGGAGGAGGCCGAGACGAAAACAGGGAGTCACGAGCAAAATCCTCGATGGTCCTCTGCAGGGGATTGATATCACTCTTGCTCCATAAGTGATGATGGTAATTTCAAATCTATTCTATTTGCAGAAAGAACATGTGGATTACATGCATGTTGGTTGAAAATAGATGCATAACGTCAGTCTAGGTAGGAGTACTTTTTCCCAGCACTCTGCTAGTGAAGAGGACTTTTTTTTTTTTTTTTTTGCTGAGTGAAAAACCCATACAGTCACCTCCTGAACATCAACGGAGCACTTCGTAGTCTTTTAATTTCCCTCAGCTGAGTTTCTCCACGGTTATTGAAAACGTTTCTGCCACCACTTTGCTTATGAAGTCATTAAATAGCATTAACAGCATATAAATAGTTACATTTGCAGCATTATAGTGTATAATTACACCATTTGTTCCAGGTAACTGGCCTTGAAATGGAGTCAAAGCCATAAGAAGCCGCCTCCCTGTCATTTGGAGAGAATTTCCTCTTTTTTTCATGCAGCCTACTGACCCACACAGAAGTGGAGTGTGTTAGTGCCCCAGTCAAGCAATATTTAGTCAGGGCAGATTTTCAAGAAAATAGCTGAGGGCTTAATAGTATTTCTTAATATTTTTCTGTTGACACTGCAAACAAGAGTGACCGGGGTAATTTAAAAATGCTGCGGGTGAGTGTGCTGGCCTTTTCCTTTTTCTTACTATGAGTTTCGCAGATGGACGTAAACATCCGTGAGGTTTAGCCTGAAGTAGTTTTAGATTCAGGACTTTTGTAATTGTGACTTTGGGCGGGGTACCATACATACTAAATTGAAAATTGGAGATATTTGCTTAATGTTTCTTTATATCCCACTTTATGAACATGATGCAATTAATAGTCTGTAAATATTAACATTTAAACACACACAAGAAAGTTAAACACTTGGAATGGGTGCATATTTATTTGTTTTGCTTGCTCCTCAGACATCTTTTTCATCCTCCTCTCAAAGTTCTTCATCTTCGCGGTTCATCAGCAGAAACAGACCCTGGGCAACTCGCTCCACTGAAAACATCCTGCTGCCAGTTCATTTCCATTGTGGCCTTTTGGGCTTTCCTTTTTCCTGTTGTGTTTCTCTTTTTGTAAGTAAGGGTTTTGCATTGCGGTGACCTTCAGGGCTACCGTACTCTCCCTTCCTCCCATCACAACATGGCAACACCTCAAGGGCCTGTTGTTGACGGCGGACAAACTGACTGACAGGTCATGAGAGGCCAATGCGTCTACTTCGCTATTTCTATTGAACTATTAGCCAAATTTAGGCAGATTCGATTATCATATAATACTAATGCTTGAGTGAATTCTGAAACATGGAGACCTGTTTGAAACTTACTTTCAGCTGCAGCATTTCAGGAGCAGAGAGAGAGTAAAGTCTGTGAATGAGAGTAATAGCTGAGTCAATAAAATATACTGTAAGAGAGAGAGAGAGAGAGAGAACTGCAGTGAAAATGCCTCGGAATACAAATCGGGTTTTCCACTGTTGGGGAAGTACTTTTCAGGAGTAGATTCTTCAGGTGAACATTTTCCTTCGGATGATTGGTTTAGTCAATTTTCACTAATAACTGAGCGTCGTCTTCGTATTAACTGAATCAAATGTATGTGATGCTCATGTCAGATATTTGGTCGTCTGCAGGATCATTCTTTTTTTTTATAATCGTGATTTATGTTTGATGTCAGACCCTTGGCATTTCTGTAAAGAAGCAGGTGACATTTCTGTCTGACTCCTTGTTCTGCAATTATTTCACAGATCCGTGAGGTGTGTGTCCACCGGGCTCTGGGAAATACTTCACCTTCTCGGTTCCTGGGTCTGCAACCAGAAAATAGACTTCTGGAAATCGTGAAGACCTTGCGCTGCCCTTTTATTACAAACAGTAAAGGAGAAGCCACAAGAGTCAACAACTTTGTCTTACTTTTTTTTTTTTTTTAGAAGTTATGAAGCAACTGTTTTAATCGGCAAACAATAGCATTGCTTTAAAACTTTATAACTCCTTGGATCCACATTTACTGAACGTAATCTGTTTTTCTAAGTCTCCATAAGGCAGCGGGGAACCTCCGGGGAGGAGCAGCAGCTGCAGTGTGCAGGATATGAGTGCAGAGTCCCAGTGATTAGTAAACAGCCTCCAGGCATAAAGTTTCCTTGCTGTTTTATTAGTTAGCAGGATTGGATGAATAAGGATACCCTACGAGGAGCTGGTATTTCCTGACAAACATCCAAGAGGGAGATTGATAGAGATTTTGTGAGCTTTTCTCTCTCCACCTCAACATTTCCTTCTTCTAGCAACTGCGAACTGTCACGATTGAGTCGCTAGGTTGCTGATTTGTTAACTCTCTCATCCATTCATTTGGTCTTCTTTTCACATTCGCGTTTCGCTAACCCAACAAAACCCAAAAATTCCACATGAGTAAGTAGAAGAGACATAAATCTAAGTGGTACAACCAAGAACAGCGTTACTTAAACACTTTTAATTATTACTTAGTGTGACATGTATTCCGTTCCATTGTTCATTCAGTCCCGTCAGAAAGAGAATGTAGAAAAGCCAGTCCAAAAGTCAGAATAAACTTCCTACAGAGCTGCGCTGAATATTGTTTAGAGACTCTTACTGTCCATCTATCCGATTGCTCGGCCCAAATCGGTTTGGCAACGGGAGCCGCACAGAAGCCCAGACAGGCTTCCTGCAGCTCATCCGGGGGGATTCTGGGCCGTTCAGAGGCCAACTGGGAGAAGCAGACCCTGCAGTGGGTCTTGAGCTGATCTCAGGTTCTCCTCCCAGCTGGCCGTGCCTGATAGACGTCCAAGTCACGTCCACGGAGCGCTGCTCGTCCGACTGTGATGTGTCAGTTAAATATTTTGTATGTCGCGATCCAACTGTTTGTAATTTGCAGCTTGTTCTGACCTCATTGACTTTTTTTCCCCCCATTTCGTCATGAAATAGTCCAGATCCAGATCGTTTGCATTTCATTTCAAGAGGGAATGCCACACGCTGCTCAGGAGCAGGGTAAAATATACTGGTTGCTTTGAACACTTCTGATGATATGGACCAAACCGTGCAGGAAGCTCACCGCTATGATCCTCTGGCTTTCACCTCAAGCTCAGATTTGCAGAGGCACTGCCAAACTTTGTGTCAAACTGTTCACTATGACCGGAAAATAAACAGTGCCAGGGACCTCTGTGCAGCTGATCCTTCTTCGCCGTGTGTGAACGCAGTGCACTCGTCCGCCTTGTTCATACCTCTGCAACTTTAATAAACTCAAGTTAAGTTTTGCTGTCAGACACTTGTCCTTGTGTCTTTGCTTCTGTTGTGAAGTAATTCCTCCGGGTCGTGCACGTGGGTCAGAACTCTTGAGTCAAGTTGCCCTGGAATGACGAAACCCTTCACCTTCACAGAGTGAAGCCACTCAGAAAGGAAAACTCATTTTTCTCTGCTGCTACACGCCATAAAGTTAAGGAAACACAAAGCAGCCGCCGCTTGTCCCAAACGTCTTCTGTCATCAGCTGTGAAGGAGACCTTGACACATTAGAAACGCTGGACTTGTCGCTTCTCGCCGTCTCGGGAGTTAATGTGGCATCCTCTTTTACAGTTCGGTCTGGAATCGCTGAATCTCAAAGCAGCTGCTTCGCTCTCGGCTCTGGGCCAGTCCAGTGTGTGGTTTGGGCCCATATGTAATGGAGCTAAAAGGAAAACATTGAAAAAGCTGCAGCATAATCATCTGGATTCCACACATAACAACCTACTGATGTCAGATCAAGAGATCAGCTTCAGACTCTGAAAAGAAACTGAACAATCCACATTTTAGTCCTCTTTGTGACTTTCTCTGCCTGAAAGTCTCTTTTTTTTTCCTGTGGAGCAAATTATTGATTTGCTAAAAGTAATTGCAGTTTATATGTCACTGAAAAACGTTTTATTAGATAATGCAGCACTTAATTCTTTTTTCAAGGATCTCCTAAAAATGCCTCTAAGAAAGTCTGTAGAAATCATTTCATTCCTGGACTTGACAAAACAATGAAAACTGTTGTGCTTGCACGTTTCTTTTGTGCTCAAGGAAATGATGCTTTAATGTTTAACCAGACCAACATTTAGAGTGAGAAAAAGCTTCTTTTTCTCAGTTTGTTCCAAATATAACATGAAGTCTGAGGAAAACTTTATGCCGACTCCCCTTCATTATACAAATCTTTCTTCAATTCCTGCCATTTGAAATGCAAATATGGCGACTGCTCATTGAGACTCGATCATACTGAAGCAATAAACTTTGACTCTGTTGACTCATTCATCAGATGAACAGCGAGCTGCTGCCTCCTCAGTGAAGTTTTGATGCAGTTATCTCAACGACGCTCTTCACTGAGCTGCACTTTAATTGCATGAACTGCCAGACGCTCTTCTTTTGTTTCTTCTTAAAGCCCACTAAGTGGCCTGAACAGTTCAAGCAATCAAGACAAAATAGATTGAATCTCATATATCGTTAGATCGAGAGAAAAAAAAGAACACTCAGAACTGACTTGGGGTCAAGTTTTCTTGCTTAAACAAGAAAAATCCATGCAAGATGAAAGAGCAGGTTTTGGTCTGTGTCCTCATTTGAACCGATCGTGTCCTGCAGAGGCCTCCAGTGTCGGGATTAAAAACATGAAGACAAAGGTGTCATTCTCAAATTGCAAACCATACAAAGCCACGCCAGGTGAGACGCACCAAACCAACCTCTATACTGAAAAAAAATATTTGTGCGGTGCCTGCAGTCCAAACTCTGTCCGCCGCAGCTCGGTCAGCAGCAAGTTCATCTGTTCACTCTTGTTTTCTGCTCCTGCTCTCGTTTACGACGCCTCGCCTCAGTCTATAACATTGTCAGCAATGCCATTTAACACCCTGAGGCCCAGTGCACTCCTACAGCTCTTCTGGGACTGAATTGTTCATAAAGTTCTGTTCAGATGTTAAAAGGGAAAATAGTCCTTTTCCATCAGACTTTTTCTTGCTTGTGCTATGTAACACAGCGTATTTGATTATATATCCGTTTGTTTGGGTTTTTAGATCGCAGGATTTAAACAGGAACACTCACTCACAAGATTCTCATTATGAGAGAACAGCAACTGAACCAACACCTCACCTTTTTTGGTATAAATACAACTTTGAGAACCGAACTTATAATTTCTTTCATAAACATACAAGCACAAGTAGATGATGCTTACCCGTCATGCTACAACGTTCCCACATTCCAGACCCTGATCTTTCTAGATGAATAAAAAAGCCTTTTATCTCGCCTGGACGACAACTGTAACTGTTTACGTGACATTTTGAGTGAAGATACTTAATTGCTGCATTTTCATTTCAGAAAAGTTTCACGTTTACAACGAATTGGCAGAAAGGATGAAAACGAAGGAGTGAGAAGTAGTGAGTAGTCAGGCCACGTGTTCGTGCTGTTGGTTGCTTTTGTAATGAAGGTATACACACACACGTGCAGAGGACAAGCAGACTGTCAATGTCTGTGCATTGTGGAAATTAAAAAAACAGAACAAAAAATTCCTAAACATACAGTGTTTTTGAACACAGTGTTGTTTTTCTGAAATCAACTCCTCTCACTTTGAGGTGACAATATTTACTACTATAGCACCAAATAATTACTAAATAGGATTTGTCACTGTATTTACATTTTGCTGTTTGTGACACTCGTGCTTATAATATAGTTTGCTTGTATGTCTTTGTTACGAGTCTTGACTTGAAAAGTTGTATTCCCGCTAGAATCTGAAAGTGTTGGTTGCCTGTAAACAGAGCGAGAGTCCCAGAAGGCGTTCAAGCTTCTGTTTCCAAACACTTTTGATCAGTCGTCTTGTGTAGCTTTGTCTTTCTGTGCATTCAGTGCACCTAGCAAGGGAGGGGATTAATAATTGAGTTTACTGCAGTGGAAAGAGAAGCTGAACGGAGCCCTCTGCAGCTGCAGCTCCCTCAGTATGAATAATCAGAGAAAGGACAGTTGTCAAGTGCTGTGATGTGCTGTGATCAATATAAGTTCTCTCGATTTGACAAGAGAAACCACACTTTGACTCTTCTCAGACTTTGTTTTTGACCTCACTGTGATGTCAAGTTGAAAATTAATCCAAATGTCCAATCTTGACTGTGGATCATCAATCTTCTTTAAGTCACTCGTAATTGAATAAACCGTTTGCACAGAGCGATGGGACCTCAGTAAATATGCTTGAACACCCTAATGAAGTTGTCTTTTTTAAGCGAAGTGAAAGGTATTCTTTTAGAGTAAAGGCAGTAATTGGAAGCATCTCACTGTCATCAGGAGGTCAGATGATCTTTGAGCTTTGTGAAGATGTCTGTGGTTCAATCCTTTTGCGTGAGCACAAGAGCATGGTGAGCAAAGCCAATCCATCCAGAACTTTATTTTTATTTTAAAAGCTATTTCCTCAGAAATGAACTGCCCCGACTCTTCACTGATAAAGACGTAATTGGCGCTGAATCCAACTGGCAGTGGATCCAGCTCTAAGTCTGGAAACACAAGTTTAACAAGTGGATTCTGTGTGGATTCAATCTTTTGTTTGGTTTTTTCAGTGCGATTATCTGTTGAGCATACAATTTGCTACTGTAAAAGAAGATTTTTTTAAATTTCAGGCCCCAATTACACAACAATGTTTTTAAGTCAAAACAGAAAACTTTTGTTGCCTCTTGACAGTCCGTTTACACAACAGCAGATGGAAAAATGCTCCCAGTCCATCTCTGTGGAAACAGGGTAATGCAGCTTTTTGAAAATGTGAAAACTGTATTTTCTTCTTTATGGAGAAAATACAACTTTTCTGAGACACAAATTGTTTTTCTGCACATGTCTGATGTAAATGGACAAAATCAACAATGGCGGCCTCCGGAGTGTCCCGACTCCGGGTACAAATTAATCTTCTGATTCTGATTCTGATTCTGACAAATTATCTTGGGAATTAGTAGTTAGTCGAGAGTCACTTGTAATAACAGCCCAGCTTTGTCCTCTGTCCATACTGTCATCTGTTTACTGTCATCTGTTAATGTTCACCGTATTGTTCTCTCTGCATGAAAGTGTGTGTGGTTTCACTACACAACAACCAGCAGTGCCAATTTGTTGTCTGACAGTATAAATAAACTGTTGTCAGGGTGTCATGGACATTCTGTACAAGCTTCTTTTTTTTTTCCTTCCTAAAATCAATGTGAAAACGGGTTTAAAGATTTTATGCCACAGGTTGTGTTCCTCACTCTGCGTCACGACGCCCCTTATGTTTGTGTTCATGTGTGTTCCTGCCTCTCATTCACTGACTTCTCCCTCCGTTTCCTTCCTGTCATCTCCTCGCCTCGTGGTTGTTCTTCACGTCCCCTCTATTCCTTTTTTGGATCATTCAGACCGCACCCAGCAGGGATCAGATGGTGGCGATAGTACTGTGGAAAAAGCACCATGAGTGGGTGATGAACATCTCTGAATGTATTTGTTGATATGTTCCAGCTCGGTGCAGCGTTATGCTCCTCATGACCGGCTTGAAATGTGAATAAAACGTACTGATGCTGCGAGCGAGCTCCATAAATCTGCTCTGATTGAGTCTGTTAAGCGCCGATGATGTTTTAATCATCTGGTATTTGGAAACACTCTGAAATTCCAGCATCTGTGCACTTTTATATGGGTGGAAAGACATAAAAAAAGATTTAAGATCGCCCATATTTTACAAGTCTGCACTCAGCACTTAACATCAACATGACAAACAGCCTAACACACACACACGCACGTACACACACACTCAACAGTCTCTTCGCAGAAACGGCCTGGTCACTGAGCTGAAGCATCATTCACATCAAAAGGTTGTTTCGACTCGTGGCTTGAATTTGACATGAATCCTGAGAAGATTGTCAAACGGGGTCAACAACGAATTCAAATAATGTGGAAGCTGAATTCTGTTTATGTCTCCTATCATTTTCTCAATGAAAACCGTTTATCATTTCCCTTTACCTGCTGGGGTGATGGACCGTCTGTGAAAGACAACAACCGGCTACAGATCCTCAAAATCATTGGAGCTCAATCGAAAGCACAATCTGGGAAGAATTAGCAGCTAGAAACATGAAAAAGAATTCATCAGCCGTCCAGACTGTGTTCTCTCTTCTGCCTTCAGGCAGACGTTTTAACGCCCCCAAAGAAAAACAAATCACTTGTCAAAGCGCTTCATTCCCTCCGCTATCAGGCTTCCAAACACAGACCACACGCATTTTAAAAGCCTTTAAAATGACCTTTAGGTGATTTTATCAAGAGGAAACATTTTATTTCTAGTCTTCACTGCTTTTCTTTTTTTTTTACTACCTGTACTGTTTTTTTTTATTGTTCTGTACAGCCTTGTTTTCATCTAATGCGCTTATCTTTCATCGTACAGTTCTTGGAATCTGCTCTCATTTACTCATTTTAACGAGTAATATGGATGTTTGGGCGGGCTAAAAGCTTCCATTACACATTCCAAAATAAGACATCTGAAGTAGCAGCGTCTAAAACTCAGTTAAAACGGAAAATCACAAAACAATTGATTTGAACAACTGAAAACAATTCAGACAAGGTCTAATGGAAGCCGTCAACTTTTCCTTCTGTCTGAAAATCAAAACCAGAGAAGTCCCTCCAGAGGAACTGTCGCCGTGGGGGCCTTTTTGTAGCAACTCCTCAGGGCACATTTATCGACTGGCTGCTCGACGGGGAAATCATTTAGAGCGCAACTGCGCAGAGAATTTTTCTCACTTGTCGCGCTCAGCTCAACCGGTAAACAGTCGGTTCGAGGGACCTGAATCAGGCTTTCCAGGAGTCAAAAGGGCATCGCACTCGAGGGAGCGAGGACGAGACTAATGCTAATCCAGCAAGAGAGCCCTCATCAGTGAGGGAGGCGAGCTGACCCTGCTGGCTCTTTAGAGTCCTCCAGATCCTCGTTACAAGCAGGCAGCGCTGGTGTGTGATACGTCTTTTCCCCTCCCGCCGAGCGCTCCGGTGTTGATGAAAGCATCAGCTGTTGAACAGGTTGTCAGCAAAGACGATGATGGACACCACCGAAGTACAAGCAGGCAATCTGATTTCAATTTCTCCCGGCGCAGGCTCGCCTTCTGTGTTATTAGCAGTCGAGCCGGCGGTGCGCCGCGTCTGTGCAGCAGACACACTCCGACGAATCTCATCCACTGTGCCGTGATGGAGCGGGCCCGGGAGGTTCTGAGGGATGCGTCACGGGTCTGTTTTGATACAGCGACCACCATCGTGTGGTACAAAATATTTTTTTAAACAAAGAAGAAAACTTTCCAGTTTACACTACATTGTGCCGTTTACGTGAAATAGATTTACTGTTTACATTCTGCATGTGCATTCAAACAGCTGAGAAATGCTCAGCATGTTTTCTCTCGTGACTGAAATGTCAACTCGTCGAGCAGCTGCATAAAATACATTTTTGACAAATCAAGCCCCCTCTGGCGGCACAAATTGCCCAATCTGGCAAGACTCATAAATAAAAATGGACTTGAACTGAATATTTATTATCTCCCAGGTTTATCCGAGGTTATCATCTGTTAATCATGTGGGTGTATTCAGTCTGGATTTTGTGGCCCCGACAAATTCCACAGCACAGATGAAAACTGCGGTTTTCATCAAACACATGCTGAGCTCGTCCAGACATTTCTGGACGACAGTTTTAGGTATCGATCCGAACGAATGTAATTTAGAGTAGAGATGACACTGTTTGGAAACTTGGGTTGCCAATGGCACTGGCGGTCCAGAAAAGACGTCACACCTCATGGAGCTTACATGTCATTGTCGTTGCCATGTTGGATGGGTCCCTGTACCCCGTCCAGTGCATTTCTTTTATTGTTTAACTCAGTATCTGTGTTTTCTCAGCAGTTGTCATCTCAGGGACACCGTGACTTGACTTCTAATAGAGAGAGAGAGAGAGAGAGAGAGAGAGAGAGAGAGAGAGAGAGAGAGAGAGAGAGAGAGAGAGGGAGAGAGAGACCAATGGAGACACAAAGTGCTCTGATTACACAGTTGTGTTGTGCCAAATTGCAGATGGAGTTGTCATTCAAGAAGAGGGTCTTTTATACTAATAATCAGGATCTATTTACGATCTGTCCTGGCTGAGTGTCACCTGGGTTCATAAAAACATTCATGACACGGTCAAATTACACCCCCATTCAACCTTTTTCGGAGTTGTTCATCTCAAAATACACTGAAGGCAATGTCAACTCGGTTGCTTTGGGGCAATAGATGGAACCACATCAGCATCTAAGCATAAGACTCTTCAGAGTCTTCAAAATCATCTAAAATTGCACAGAAGGTCACTTGATGAGTTGCTCATCACTTTTTAGGGCTGAATACTAAGTTGGAAGATGTAATTCTGCACTTTCTGCAAATTACTTGTTGTTCTTATGTGCGTGTGTGTGTGTGTGTGTTTAAGCCTGCAGAAGATCTGAGTGTGAAGCTTGGGTAAACTCTCTTAAAGGAATGCGCCGAAGATTTTGGACCCACGCCCTTTCCCTATCACATTGACAAAGTGAGATAAGCTCATAAATACCTTTTTTGTGTCTGTGCGTCCAGGGGCTGGATCCCAGCTGTTAGCATCATAGTTAGCTTAGCTCAATTCCTGGAGGTGAACAGGAGACAGAGCCGGACTGACGAGAGTGGACAAAATACTGCTTCCAGTGGTCCAGGGGACGGCGTATTAGCACGTGAAGTAAATCGGCGCACAGCGGCTGAGTCTATGGCTTCTACTGCTGTGCTCCGGTATATCCTTCTGTGGAGCACTGCGCATGCGCAGGTCAGTGTGTATCAAAACGTTATTTTAACGGATTGAAAATAAAACACGTCTTTTAAAATGTTTTATAACCATTCGGATTTACTTCACGTGCTAATACGCCGTCCCCTGGACCACTGGAAGGAGTATTTTGTCCACTCTCGTCAGTCCGCCTCTGTCTCCTGTTCCCCTCCAGGAATTGAGCTAAGCTAACTACGATGCTAACAGCTGGGAACCAGCCACTGGACGCACAGACACAAAAAAGGTATTTATGAGCTTATCTCACTTTGTCAATGATAGGGAAAGGGCGTGGGTCCAAAATCTTTGGAGTATTCCTTTAAATGGCTGCAAAACAAGAAGAGGAAAATCTGACACTCTCCACTGCTGTGCTCAAGTTTCACTTGCACTTCCTGCTTGTGGTTTCACCAACGCTCATAAGTGCATGAAACGTTTTCTAGCAGCATTGAGTGGAACACTTCTTTTTAATCCTTCACATTTTCTTTCCCTCAGATAAATCCCAAGTCCGCCTCTGTGGACGAGCAGGAGACGCTGAAATGGACACAGACTGCCTTGATGATTTTCAAACCAGATAGAAGTTTTCAATGAAACTATATTCTCCTGTTAAACTGCGGAGAAAATCAGATTTGTATTGATGTGCACTGGTGTAACAGCAGGATGCCGGCATCACAGAATGGGGGCAAGTGTCCGTGATGAGGGTGTTTTTCTGGTCTGCACACAGCTATGTGTTTCTTTGAAACTCTGCCATCCAGCTGAGGAGTCCACAAGATCAATTAGGCGAGTAGCCTTGGAAAGGCCGACTATTGAACGAATCTCTGATCTCTTGTCCGCTGGCTCCGATGCATCGGCTCCCCGCTAGCTTCTACGTGCAGAGCTTTGTGATTCACGTTAAATCGAAGCGCCTCTTCGCTGTCCCTTCTTCGCAAAGTCACTCTACCTCTATGACAACTTCATCCTCACATGTTTATTTCAGCAAAGAAAAACACACAAGTCAGAACGGAAGCACAACACAGCCGTTCATTACCTCTGACGCTGCCAACTTTTGAATGCTAATCGTAAATGTAACTGTAATCCTTTAGGTACATTTTAATCATCTCAGCAAATACTGTATATACGCAGCCATTCACGGATCACAGCTCCGCATAAATCTGCATATTCTGTGTGAAGGTGGCAGGGTACAAATGCAATTCACACCGACTTGTGTTTTGTCATTGCTCACTTTTTCCACATGACTAGCTTGCAATTATTTGCTTTTGCAGATTACACTGGTAGCATTGGTATTTCCCACTGATTAGCCGCCAAATAAAACTGTCTGTTTAACTCAGTAGCTGTCTTTTCTCAACAGGGACACTTAGTCATGACTTCTAACTCAGTGCACGCACACACACACACACACACACACACACACACACACACACTGAAACTCAAACTTATCTCAACTTTTGCCATATCTCCTGCTTTCTTAACCCTTCCCCCTACTGTAATTTTACACTGTTCAGTGTTTCCTCTCATTAGGTTGAAATATTATTGTAAGTTTTGGGAATCTACAACATTTCATATTCTTTCAACACACACTGGCACATGCTTCTTTTTCTATTGAAACCACATGAGTGCAGAGTACACTATGCTAGAAACATTAACATCAGTGAAGTTGGATTGTCACTCTGGAGGTCACTGTTTGTGTTGTTGTCCATCTACTGAGCAGAAGAGTTATTTACTACTGCTGCAATGCTCATAACCAGTAGCAGCATTTCAAAAAAGTTGCCTTTCCCTCTGTTTCCATGGAGATGGAGCGTTTTCGAGAAGAAGTTGCGGGCCACTGCTCCATTACAGCTCAAAGCTGCGGGCGAACACACCTGAGCATAAATGTTTATCACGTGATGCAAGGCACAGATGAGGAAAATCGCGGTCTGGATAACCCAGGCAGGACTGTATTTCCAGACTGCTGTCATAGTCACAGGATCAAGGTGACCTGCTGGAGTTTTGTGATACCAATCAATTAAAAATGGCTATTGACATCCCAGATCTGATAGCCACTGATCCAATCAGGAGATTCCAGGTTTTAACCTCGAATTACAATAAGTTGCATTTTGCAGTGATGATATGATTTACAATAAATTTCAACACTTATGTTTTCGTTCATGTCTTTTTTGCCTTGAGATTTTTTATTTAATAGCCTCTACTCTTGCCATTCATTTGGAGCATATAATTTAGTTTTGTTTTAATTTATCATTTACCTTGTGTTTTTGTGTGTTTTATGGGCATTTTGTGACATGATAAGTGCTATGATTTGGTTTTGCCATATTTTTTTTTACTATGCGTTTCCCTTCATATTTGAAATTCTGTGGAGTTGAATTTGCATGGATTAAATGCACAGAGCTTCAAAGTTTTGCAGTTCATTCTGTCTTTTGCAATATGTACTTTGTACACGTTTATATCACATTGCAGTTCCTTCCAATGCACCCACACTAATCTAAACAGTCACGACTTCGTGTCTCAGCTTAAATCTGACTCTAAGTTTACTTTACTCATCCTAAACTTTCACGATTTTCCTTGTAAGGACTTTCTGTTGGACCCCATAGAAGGACAACGCTACAATGACAGATTTCGGTTATCAATATTGTTAGAGATACAAGCTGAAAAACTGTTCACAGATGTCGGACGCGGCAGATATCCAAGCATAAATAATCTGGCGCGGCTCCCTCACTCCTGCGTTGTTGCCCATTGATGTTTTCTTTACATAACTTAAAAAGGCTCCCTGCAGAATCGGTCTACATGCTTGGCTGGGAATCCTATAGGAGCCTGCAAAGCTGCCGCAAAGCCAACAAAGGGGTCAAAGAAAGGTAAAGGAGGAATAATGAGGACTGAGATTAGACGGAACAGAACTGCGAAGTATCACGTGTGCCGCAAAGTCTTCTTTAAGGGTTCACTTTCGCCAGATTAATCTACAACAGACATAAACAGGTGTGGGAGCTATTGTAGATGTTTCAGAGCCTTCCAATCGCAGTTCCATCTCACTCTGTAATCTCTTTTAAACTATCTACTGTAGTAATTCTGAAATGACACGGGCATCAAGATGCAGCGCCGCTTCACCTAGTGGAAAGCCAACAATTTGCCCCACACACAAAAAAAGCAGATGTGCGGGACAAAAATATCAATCCGTGCAGGAAGTAATTAAAAATGTGGATGTAGACGCCTCACTTGTTGCTTTGAAGAATTTCCACCTATACTTCCACGCCGGGAACATTTTCTTCACTCTGTCCCTCGGTTACGCTGCCTGTAAACAAGTAATTATCTCAAACTAACATATTGGGACTCCGCTCACAGCCAGAAGAGCTGCTGAATTTACATAACACCTGTAGCTAATTCAGAACACAAAGTATGTCAGGTAATTAGGCGGCGAGGAGCCTCTGCCAGGACAACACTTCATATTTAAAAAAACAACACATAATAACTGGATTGGGTGTTTTTTTTGTGATTTGATTTTTCTACGGTACTCCACAAAATGTAATAATAGAGCGACAGACAGCCACCGACTTTCTAATTACTGGGTAAAATGGTTTTGGGGGTTAGACAGTGAATGCAGACGGAGACACACAGTCTCAAAAGAGACGCTGGTAAAGTCAGACCAGCTGCAGAGACTGATTCTGAAACTGAGGGATCATGGTAACCATGAAAAATTGAAACTCTAGAGAAAAATGTCACTGTAACTGCTGAGTTTGTTCAATATAAAAGAGGATAGCTATGATCCAGTTTTAGTGTTGAGTGTGAAACATCTCTGAACCCTCTAAAGTTTGGAGTCTCCATTAGGAACTTGGGGGAATGACTTTTCTCTCTGAGACATCAAAACGAACCCAAATCCTATGTACTCCTCCAAATCAGCTAACACAATCAGTAAAAATGTTAATTCAAGAAATAAAACTAAGTCATTGAGCCAAGTATTCATGCATTCCTTGAGGAAACCAATGTGGCTAAGCTGATATTCACTGTGAGTAAAATTTACACGGCTTCAAAATGTTTCCCAACCTGTTTTTCATTTTCATTTGAATTGAAGCAAAGTTGCTGGCGCGAACAAATAAGGACACAATCATTTTCAGCACTTCTGCCATTTGTGAGCAAACACAGAACTTCTAAATGCCACGGTTTCCTCTTCCCATTCAGTATTTGCCAGTCAGAAAAACCGACTGTGACTTGATTCATAACTACCACCTCAGTCATGTTTGAAACTTAAAGACAAGGATTCTCAATAGAAAACGGCTGCATTATAGAAACACAGTGTTCCTGAGTGACCTGAAGCTTTTCATCGCTGTGTGTGTTCAGGGACGGCAGATGAAGACTGTGAGCTGTGGAAAAGGAATTTGCTCGTGTGCTTAAATATGCTCTAATTTGCTTTTGTCCTGAACTATTCTGATGTGTTGAAAGAACTGTTGGCCGAGACTCACGAGACGTAATTCACTTAACAGCTTCACTTTTGTTCGCAAACAAGATTAAACAGCGCCGCTCTTTTAGAGTCATGTTAAAAACATCTTTGAAAAAAACAGAAGAAGTCAAAGTTGTACTTTTTGACGATATTAACTTTTCTCACATAAATCATTATCTATCTTTCTGAAAACGCTGGTTTTTCTTTCCACTGTCTCCTCTGTTTGTTTCATGTGTTTCTCTGTAAATGTGCCTGCACATGACTGTTTTATTTGATGTTTTATGAATAAGATTGCTTTGAATTATTGAATTAAAGAAGTGCTTTTGTGTAAAAATATGTTTCCTAAGTTTCTGATCATATTAATAAGTTTATTTTTTTTAATTCTGTGCCCTGCTATTTTTGGAGAAATGCTAAATTTATCATCTTAAGTCAACCAACAATCCCAACCAAGCAGAGTTCAGTAACCTGAGAGGGATTCAGCTGATAGCATCTCCACAGGAAGGCCTCCAGCAGCTTCTCGTCTTGAGGACAGACTGCTAAACATGTGTCCTCATAAATAAACCGCATGACCGAATAGATCATTAGTCTTCTACATACAGCATGCAGAATCAGCCGCTTGTTTATGTGAGCAGAAAAGCCTGCCTTCGTTGGTTTTCTCGAGCAGCTCGGACCACCAGACCAGCTTCCTGTCCCTGCAGATTCACTTTCTGACACTGATTCCTCCCAGATGTGCGCACAGTCTGCGCCACGCTCACCGACCGCCGTTTACATTGGTTTGTCCGTCTTTATTTTTCATGTTTGTGTCTCCGCCGAAGCTTTATTTTGAGTCACACACACATGACAAATGACCAAACGCTCTGGAACAACACATTCAGACAGCCGCAGATAAAATCTCGCTGTTGCGTGTTTTCTCTCCATATTTTACCATCTGTCTCCACTCCTTTCTTCCTCTCCCTCAGAGGTCGCGACCTGCGACGTCTGGCTGTTTCATCTGGCTGGAACTGTTCTGTTTTTTTTTGTTTTTTTCCTTTTGTTATTTCTCCGTCAGTGACACGAGGTTCTAAGTTTCCTCGCCACTTCCTCCTCGGCTACTTCACAAACCGGTTTCTAAGCAGGAAAAGAGAGACGTCAGTCTTTATTACAACATGTGATTGATGTCATCTTCTGGAGGGAGAGAAAACGGAAAGAGCAGGCTGAACTTTCACAGCAGCGCTGCGACGCCAGACGGATTTAAAAAGCCGGATTTTCAAATGGAGATGAAATAAATCAAAAGGGCAAGAGTTTTAAGGAAGATCACGCAGGAAATGACAAAACCTTTGCGACTTGAATCACATCTCATCCTCACTCATGTCATCCTCTTTCCTGATTCAGCATTTGTCACAAACATCGATGTATCAAATGTGCGTTCTCCGTCGTCGTATTCCAAAAAAGTCTCCCTTTATGCACTGCAACATATTTGCAAAGCCGCTTTCACACAGGTTGGAGCAGCTGAAGATTAATGAGCAAAAGAGAAAAAAAGGTATGGAATGCTGCATTATAAGGAGTACTCCATTTACACTTCATTATGTAATGAACTGTGGCTTCTCGTGATAAATCGCCTTCATACAACATGGAATAAATTCCTCTGCATTCTAGAATAAAGTGTTACAGCAGTGATAACTAAACAGTTTCTGTTTTTTGCCTTTTTCTGTAAATGTTTCATAAGTTGCATTATTTGATAACCAGCCAGAACAATCTTTCTTTTTTTTTTTTTTAATAAAAATCAATAAAAACGTCACATTTTTCCTCTGATTCAGGGAGTCTTGGTGTTTTTTTTTTTTCTTCTGATTGGTGACACAAAGCTGTAAAGGCAGCAGCTTCTCAGACGCTTTTTCTTCTTTCAATGATGCAAACTTTATCGAATGTCTGCTGGCATTTAAAAGACAAAAGCAATGAAGAGCAGATCAGATAAGTCAGCTTCATTCTTTCAGACCTCATCTGACATGTTCTCAAACAACTTTATCTATTTTCAGGCAGAAACATGAACAGATGTTCATAGATGGAACTATTTTACCTTCCATGTGGCCCTAAAGTCAAGACTGAATACATTACATTGAAACTATTACATGTTACACAATGTTGTCTATTTCCACTAACTTCAACATCCTGCAGTTGTAAAGCCCTCAGTTGTTGAGTATTTCATGACGCACTCAGTAAAACTCTAAAGAGACTCAAAGATGAAGCAAGGCCTCTCTGGGCTTCATGTCTGAGCGGATAGAGCGATTTTCACCGTTCCTGCCTCATCTTGCGCAGCTGCTTGGACCAGAACCACCGCAGCAGCTCTGAGTATGATCCAATCCTCTGGCAGCCGCCGCTGGAACAACAGCCACCCCCGTTCGCGACCCCGAGCAGCCGCGGCACGCGCCATAAAGCACGGCCGGCCCCCGCTGCTAACCTGGACGCTGCCTTCGCCGCAGGATCGGTCTCTGCCGCCTCCTCTGTGATCACACACACTTCAGGAGAGCTTCAGCTGCGACACTCCTCTGAAAGAGACTCTTGTTGCAAGATGTTTGAACTGTTGTCTCCTTCTGAAAGTAATAAAAGCATGCGAAAGCTTTTAAATTAGTGAAGTCATTACAGAAAATTCCAAGGGGGTGACACGAGGAAGGCAGCTCTCCAGGTGTAGACGCGCTGGAAAAAATCCTCCTTACTTTGTGGATTTACTCACCAGTTAATGGTGGAGAAAATTTTTATTTGTCTTTTTTAGAACTGTTTGAGCACACATCAACAGACTTGTGGTACCTGTATTTCAGATTATGCTATCCATTAGGAATTGCTGCCGATTGTCTGGCATATAAACGCGATGTCCGGGTTGACCTCTGCCTCCCCCTTTTCCATTGAGGTCATGATCAACAACACATTAGAACACTGGAGACTCATGTTGATAAGTATTATCATGGAAACCGTAGTCGCTGTGATAACAACAACACGTGTCCCTCTGGTTAATATTAGGCTTCAAAACAAGTTTATTATTGTTGCAGGGTGAATGATTAATGTGCCCATTTTAACTCAGATGGATGACGTTGCACACAGTTAAGGTTTGGATGGATTTGTCTTGAAAAACACAAAATCTAGTGTCGTCGAACGCGGACAAAGGACCTGAAGACATCTCGAAGTCATGGTTACATGACAAGATGGATCAGCAAACTGACAGGAGGTGGATTGATAAATCACAATGCAGAAACAGACATGAACTCAAACAAAAATGTCAATATTTTGTTCCTTTAAAATATAATATCTGAAGCTGCCAGCACCCCACCTGCCACAGCAATGTTGATAAAGAGGTTTTTCAGCGAGACTGTGTCCTCTGCCACCCCAGCTGTCCCATACATCAAACTCTTACGGCACACTTACGGTGTTTGAAATGAAATCTTCGGCTTGTTTTCCTACCAGTGGAGTGCAGGTGAAGCTTGAGTAAACAAACAAACCCATTCAGGAACAAGTAAGTAATAAAAACAACATTTTGAATTTTCACGTCTGGTCCCATCAGGAGCTTCCTCAAATGTGTTTTTTATCCAAGTCTGATTGAAAGTGCATGTGCATGTGCATTAAAGAAGGCAATCATGGTGTC
Organism: Salarias fasciatus; assembly: GCF_902148845.1. Lineage (NCBI taxonomy): Eukaryota > Metazoa > Chordata > Actinopteri > Blenniiformes > Blenniidae > Salarias > Salarias fasciatus. The sequence continues at coordinate 6,985,214 of NC_043752.1, read as the reverse complement.
CTTTAGGTTCATCGACAACCAGTATGCACCCATATGAGGACAGAGTATGGAATGAAAAACATTCAAAATAGGAAGCAATATGCTTTTCTTCTTCTTCTTTAGATCCACCAGGATGAGTACTTCACTGGAGGAGACGGAGAGAAAGTCCCCTGTTGGTTTTGCATGAAAGTTCAGCAGCGGCTTCAGTTGTTGGATGAGCTTTGAGAGCGGCTGGTCGCACTTGTGATGCAGCGGGAGACGATACTTGAGGCAAATGTCACCAAGTGGGGCTGCGACGACATGTTTATCATCTCGAATCTCGACATGCACACTCTGAAGCACCATTCATGGCGGAGGGTCGAGGCCGCTCGTCCTTCTCAACTTCCTCACGCAAACAAACTTTAACTGTGCTCATCATGCCCTCTGTAGACTCCTGACTACTTCTCGTTGAGTTGTCATTTTGTCGCCTTTCCAGCTCCGTTAATTTCATTTCTTTAACTGGGCCTTCGTGCTGAGATCGCTGTGCGTTATGCAGGGGAGTGAAAATCGCCGGGACGGTTCACGCCATTGTCCTGCTGCGAGGATTGCTGCCTTGCACCAGAGGGGGAGTACGCTGCAGCTTTAGAGCAATCTACTTCTCCACAAGTGGTCCCAGTTCTATCATCCACCTGAGTGATTGAGCCTTGGCTGGAGAAAATGCGGAGCTGGCCTTATAAATGAAGCTGAGCTAGAGGCTTGTTTAGCAGTGACTGAGCTGCCCGCGAGGCTGCGATGGGACCTGTGAGATTTGCATTCTTTACAGGGGGATTGCCAGGACAGGAACATTCTTTGCTTTCGATTTAGAGTGTAGGCATGGTAAGTCCCTGCTTTCTAATAAAAACAGAGCAGAGGATGATGAAAAGATGCTTTATGGAATCGGGTACCAAAATATACCTCAGTCATTATGGTGAACTTCATGGTGCCACAGACTTTCAGATCCTGATGAATAACTAAAGACGTGGTCAGTGTGGGTTTGGTTGTATTAAACCGTGTCAACTGTACTAAACCTACTTAAAAAAAAAAAAAAAAAAAAACATTGAAAGACATGATTTTTGCAAGCATGTGATTTTCAGTAAAGATGGTATATGACTTATGCTTCCATTGTTGTTTTGTTCCCGAGCTTGTGGGTCACTATTGGAATAATCTTATAATAATAAAAATGATAATTTATTCAATTTAAAAGCGCCTTTCACAACACCCAAGGACGCTGAACATTAAAACACCGAAAAAGAAAAAATTAAAATAATCTTGCATGACAGACGCAGTATTCTGACTGCTCCTGTTTGCAGGATTCTACTGAATAGAATTATCGTTAAATTAACATTATCTAGAGAAGACATTGATTTTGCTGACTCAAACAGACCATAGGATCAGACGCATGTGCACACTTATGCATTTTGCATTAGGTATTCCTCATGCGACACCAGTCCACGATGTGAGCAGAGGGAAAAACTATTTGTTTGATTGTTTTGCACATTAATGTAGGTCAAAGTGCAACTGATCTAAAAGTAACACATGTCACGGAGTAGTTTGTAAATATTGCAGCCCTTCCTCTGAATGCAAGAATAAAAGATTTACTGAAAAGGACACAAACAGAGTCTGACGTCGAACTGTATAATGCTGGAAGCGATTGTTCTTGACTTGACTGCACCGACACAAACAACGTGCTTATTTAAAAACCTGTTGGCTTCACGGAACCTGGACCTACAGCATGCACTGGGGCGCTTTGAAGCCGAGTGTGAAGCGACAGATTAATAATAATCACACTCCTCCTTTAATCGGACGTCCATTCGTCCTCATATTTTCCTTTCCTTTTTCCCATACTCCATGAGATGGATTACCAAAAGATGACTGATAACACACTGCTGGAAAAGAATATAATTACAGTGAGAACTTATGATCTGGCAGCACCGTTTTTCCCTTGCAGTTATGAAGACCTTTACACTGTCAACATTCTTCAGAAAGTACTTGCGTTGTTTTTATAAGCTGTTTTTTTAATCAGTAGTTTAGAAGCCAAGGTTTTTCACCATTGAAAGCTTGATGAATCACGTACCAACAAGGGGGAAAATCACATAAAATGCTCCGTTATTGTAGAATTTGCATGAGAGCATTCATCAGAGTAATCATTACTGTTGCTGTAATCCACAAACTCCACTTCTTCCGTCGCTAATTTGATGATTGAAATTGATTCGAGTGGCTGTTGGACGAACTGTTAGTTCAAATCCAGACGAGGAATAATATTTATGATGGACCCGCTACAAAGAGAAAGTTCTATCGGTTGGGCGCAATTAATGTTGCCTGTTTTCTCTGGGAGGTTTCCCAAAGCTTGTCTCCCCAATGCTGGAAGACGTCAATCAATACTTCACTTACCTAACAATTTGACCCGCATTTATTAGTCTTGTCATGCATTTTAGCCTCTTCTGAGGGGTTTTTTTTTTTTTTAATTCCTTCCCTCGCTACTTCTTTTTAAACCATGCCACAAATAATCTGGAGAAACTGAAACGATCCTTGGGGTAGGCGTACGGGTTAAACTTGAGCGGGTGATAATCTTTAGGCAACATGTTTATGGAACTCCTGATTTCTGTTTCCCTCAAGAGGTTAAAGAATAAATAAAGAAAGAAATGAAAAAAGCTTCATCTTGAAAATGGTCAGTACTAATTCAATTGTTTTTTTGTAAGCTTGCTGATGTATGAAATTGGCGAATGCGAGGCTCTGGGCTTTGAGATCAGGACAACAGATCTAATCCAGGCTGACAAGAGGAGAGAGAAGATGTGAGGATCTGAGAGGATTCCTGGCAGGAGATGGAGACAAATCTGAAAAGTAAAAGAAGAAAGCTGGTAGAGGCATGCCATGATTCTTTTAACATTGTTACTGCGCCACAGTTACCCAGATGACTGTGTTTAATCTGTCTGTTGCACCCAAGCCCGAGGGTTTCTGCGTATATATATATATATATATATATATATATATATATAGTCCACATAAATGGAACGAAGATATCTCAGCAGTGGAGGCCGTGCTGCATGTAGGAGTGGGTACACCATTTGAAATCTGCTAAACAAACGTTTTCGGCGTTATGAATAGTGACATGTAAGAACAGCCTTTGCATATTCAGATCCCCATAAAAGTGTTCCCACATCGTCATAAATTTGAGATTAGCTCGGAAGGGGCGCACAGTAAGTGGAACCTGCTCAAGACCTTATGGATTTTCATCTTGAAACACACCTGATAAGATGGAGATGGAGTTCAATATTTAATTTCTCACATCTTCGCATGAAATATTTAACATTAAAACTGCTCTGTTAATTACTGATTGTTGTTCACGTCTCACAGCAATTCTACTCTATTCTTAATTTGCCATCACCATTTTTTTCCCCCATTTATGGCTATTAAATCATGCCTAAAGCCATATTTATACGGAAATGTTTTCAAGTGAAAGTGACAAATGGTGTTCAGAGCCACAGAAAGCATAACTTTTTGGAAATGGCTCTCAAGGAGGAACTTTTAGTAGAATGTTCCAACAGGAAGGAAATAAAGGAAAATGCAGTTTTTCTGAAAAGCCATGACTGCTACTATGCACCACGATGCGATTCCCCTGCATAGTCCGTATTCTACTGGAACTTGTTAGTTTTATAGTTGAGAGTCAAACTTGGTTGTTTGTTGAAATTGATTAACGTTGACAGATTTGGGTAAATACTGAGCGTCAGCAGACGAATGGCAGCTCTTTCAGATGTTTTTCAGTCCTCCAGGAGTATAGAAGAAACTTTAGAGCTTGGCGTCAGGAATGGCTGCCCGTTTGTTGGGTTTTTCTTTCACCACCAAGAACTTGTTCCTTCCATCTTTCACCCTCACAGTGTTCCCGTGATAAAAAAGAGTGCCAGCGTGAACTTGAGGAATGTGGCACTTCACAGAACCGAGGAAGAGAATATTGAGAATTTCATATAACTCCGTCTATGTTTTGACTCGTGTCGACCACAATTTCTTTTTTTTTCATGCAGTTTCAACACACAGCCTCTCACACAGGGGCTTGTCTTACATTCGTTTTAGTGTGTTATTCCAATGAAGTCCTGCTCGTCACAGGGAGACGATTCGGCCCCACACTGCTGTGGTCAGACAGTGTTATCTGTAATGTAATCTCAGTTTGACATCAGACAGACATCAGTAACACCCTCTTCTCTCTGGCACACACACACACACACAGAGCCCGCCCCCCGTGGTGCAGTTTAACTCACCCATTGGATTCCACGCCGCGGTCGGCTCCGTTATTGGTGTAAATGAGCGGGTCCAGAGCAATGGCCTCTTGCCAGCTTCCCTGCAGCTTCGTCTTTTTGCTGTTTACTCTCCCTCCGACTCTCCGAAGTAAGACTGCATCTCTCGGACTCCCTTGATAGGTGAGTCAGGAATTGCACTGCAATGAAAAGAAAGTTAGAATGGAATATTTGCTGCCAAATTATTAATTTCCCAAGACTTAACTATGCTGATAGTGGTATAATATTTGTGTGGAAGGTTGCAGGCTTTGTGTTTTTGCAGTCTTTTGTTTTTAAACTCAAATTGGAATCCTCCAGATTTTTGCACCCAGAGCTCAGATTAGTTCACACTGACTGCACAGTCAACCTACTCTCAAAGACACATCGTGCACCTGGTGCGATGCAGTGAGAGAAGTCGTCAAATTTTGGCCCATTTGTTCTGACTCATGAAGCTTCTCATGAGGCGCCAAAAGTGTTCTTTGCTCCACCCAGAAGGAGAAAACAGGTGCAGTGGAAACACATCCGGATGTTCGGTAAAGACATGCGCTGGTGTACTGGACGCGATGAGCTTTGGATATTAAAGGAACAAAGTGATTAATCATATATCAGGACTCTGACTCTCATTCATCCGACACACCAACAGGCAGTGTGTCAATGAATATTTCAGTGTGGCATCCCAGGGGTTTAAAGCTTTCGCCTGGCCTCCACAGTACCAATTAGATATTAAGGGTTACAGAATAAGATCGGTTCAACATTATGTTTGCCCAATTTGCTTTAATTGCAGATCTGAGGCAGGTTGTACATGTTCTGTGAGTTGACATAACTCTGTCCCGTTCGGGTGAATGAAATTCCCCATTAACGCTAACAGGGAATTACTCTGAAATAGTTTAAAACTCGGGGGAAATGCTGGGGAACGCATACCAATGCTGCTGCGCTGACGACTGGAGCGAGCGCTGGAAAACAAAGGCAGAATTATTACGATGCACTCTTCCCTTCTGTTCAAGAGGGGTCAGCGTAGATTTCGGGGCTCAGTGGATGAAGTCCTTCGCCTTTTAAATCTGCACATGTATTTCTTTAGAATGCCTTGAAGGACTATTTTCGCTTTAAAAACAAACAGAAGAAATCAATGAAAAGTCGGAGTTAAGTCCCATGTGTTTGTCACTGTTTAGATTTTAAAACTTCAACAAAGTCTTCCCTCCGAGGCTATTTTGCGTTGAGTAATCCACAGTCGGCTCGTCTCGCATCTGTTTTTCATTAGCTAAAGGTGCGTTGAACCACAATTCAACTTACTGTTTAATATTTCAGACCTAGCACTACTTTCAAGTCTCCAAGCCTGTGTGCAGTCCTCAGTTGCTTGTCGTGCTGTTTGAGCCCCTTGCATGGGGACTGCCTTCGAAATGTGAGTGTGTGTTTATGTGATTCTGTAAATATGACATGGCTTGTACTCGTCATTTATCAACATGGCAAAGCAAAGCTCGGTGGCAAAAATGACGGAATCGTCTCAATCGGTTGTTTAAATAAAGCTGAACTCAGACACGCCACCAAACAAGTCACTGAAATGGTAACTTTCTGGCTTTAAAGGTGCATTAAGGAGTTTGCACATTTTATGCGAAACAGCGCCCCTGCAGGCCTTGGGCGCAATGCAGCTTAATGAAAAACTCGTGCCTGTGGCTCTCGTGCACGGAAGAGACGAAGTCCTTCCTCGCTCTTTTAGTAGCGCTCGAGTAAAATTTAAGTTTCTTTTACCTGGTGGAGTCTGTGCTGGAGCTGTGGCAGTGCTAGAAGCCGGTCTTTTCTTACTTTCTGGAAGCTCCTGCTCAGTTGTTGCTCACTAAGCATCTGGCGGAGTAATGGCGGACAAAATGAAACCTAACTAAATCAGGCCAGCCGGAGCGCGCATTACGTCATTCCTTTCAAATTCTCTCCCAAAAAATTCTGGTGCCGGACCGGCACTGCAACTTTCAAGTGACAATTTAGCGCTGTTAGAGGTACTTGTAATGAATATGTCAGGGCACATTGTACACACCATTAAAAATGTGTAACATATTTATGGTGGAAAATAAGTATTTTTAAAGTTGAAAAACTCCTTAATGCACCTTTAAGAAACACTAAAAGAAAGCAAAAAGAAAAAACTCATTTCTTTTTTAGATCAAAGAAAATGAAATATAGAATCATTCAATTCTGAGGAAAAATGGATGTAATAAAACACTGTGAGACACCTCTGGCTTTTCTAGAAGCTTGCAGTCTCTGAGTCGTGGATTTAACGAGTGACAAACAGCACTCTTCATCTGTCTGGCTCCAACTTTCTCTGCTTGCTGTTGCCAGATCAGCTTTGGGAGTTGGAGCCTTGTCATGGACCGTTTTCCTCAGTTTCCACAACAGATTTTCAGTTAGATTCAGATCCATATTTGCAGGTCCTGACATTGACCTTACGTGTGTTTCTTTAAGGAAAGTTGTCAGTTTTTGCTCAGACGGATTACCATCTTTGAAAATGATGCCATCATCCTGTTTCCATCATCTGTTGTGACTTGAAACAACTGAATGAAACTCCTTCGAGTCTACCGAGTCCATCGTTTTTGCCAGGTGTTGGAAGTAAATCCCATCAAGCTTTGCTCATTGGCAGGTAAGAAAAAAAAGCAACTCCAATGCAAACAGAAGAACACAAGGTGAAGCGCCACTCAGATCACATATTAACATCCACCTCAATGCATCTAAACAGGGCTTGTTAAAAAGCCCTGTCATTATATGAGGAGATAAAGAGCCTGGCGCCTCGGTGGATTTGACCTGCAGTGAAACCTGGTGAGACTTACAATGACTCATAATGTGATTCAGATGTACTGCATGTGTACGATTTCAGTCATTTCAATGATTTTATCATCAAAATGGCTAAATTATTATAATTATCTCCTGTTGAAATAGCAGGAAGACAGCAAGGCGGTTCTGAGCTTCGCATTACCTATTATGACACCATCCTCTAAAAGCTTGGCTCTAAGCTGAGCAAGTATGTTTTGCTTTCTCTCTGTAGACACTTTGTATGGGTTTCATACATTCGTCACAAGTTTAGTTTTGATTCAAAACTAAACTGCTAAAAAACCTGTTTGAGGAAATAAGCACCTCTACTTCCATGACAGTATCTTCACTAACGATCTTTGACTTTCAGACAACATCATATAGCCACACACAGAGAGAGAAAACCAAGTTACAAATAAGACATCTGAAAGCCAGAAACGGGCCCGATGCGCGCCGTTTACTGCAGTTACAAAACGAATAAGGCTTTTATCTTGATGGGAAACAGACTCGAGTTTCAGGGAAAATCAATCTTTACTTCACCCTTTTGTCCTTCGTACATTCCAGAGATAACATTAAAAAAGAAAACTCCCACACGATTAGATTTTGATGATATGCAGATTTAATTACTGTTAGAAGAGTTTTATTCATTAAGAAATCTTTCCACCATTAAGTCAGCAAATTGCCACTTTCCTCGTCTCTACACGCATCATGATTGTACACAATATACGGTGTTTGTGGTCAGATTCATCCCTCGAATGGTTTTGGAAATATCTGATGGCACAATCTGGGGGAGGGGCGCTCGAGGAGGAAGATGAGTCTCCCTGTAGGTGCATCATGACTTCTCATCTGGAAGGAAACTAGCGCTGTTATTCTTCCCACGGAGGAGTAATGAATCACACTCCAACAGGCTGCAGATGTGTGTTGAAACCCACCGGTGGACAAAACAATTGATTGCGTTTCACTATATCCCGTCGCTAAGCCCCGAAAGAAAGATGCACGCACGCGGCGAGCCGACAGCCGTACTCTCAGATTGCGTGCGTGCGCGGAGACGAGCTTTTATTGATACTGTTCCATGTAGGCGGACTGACTGTGATTGTCTGTCAGTATAATGAATGAGCTGTGATGCCTGTCCTTGCTGACAAACCAACACTTATATAACCACAGAGCTCTGACTTTTCATTCAGGGTCTTCTTTTTTTCTCTCTCTTCTTTCTTCTTTGCTGAAAGCAGCTTTGATCTGGCCATTAGGTATGGAGTCAGGTCTTTATCAAAAAGCGTAAACACATTTTGGGTCTTCACAAAAGTAACATTTTTGCAGTGCACTCACAAATAAATACAAAAGAAACCCACATATGAGGAAAAAAGCACTCTGATGTTCTATAAGTGTGATTTCACTTTGCATTTTTATCAAAAACCTTCTGGAATATCTCAGATTATTGTGCATTCACAAAAGGATTTCAACCCTGTTGAAAGAGTGTTGATTTCTTTTAAGATTTAAATGCCCTAATTTTCCATTTGAATAAACAATAAAATCTGTTGAATAAGGTAAAATCTATCAATATTACAGGGGTCACCAATTGGAAAAGGACTCATTAGACCAGATATCATCGTTTCAGCTCACTTTGTCAGAAGCGCTACAGACAGGGGAGATTTCTCAAGCAACCAACAAAGACGTGCCTTCGAGACAAAATGCAGAGTCCAGGTATCCAAACAGAGAAAAGCCTGGAGCACGAGGAATGTAGGAATCAGCAACACAAGGTGAAGACATGGTGGAAGACATCATCGGGGCGGGGAACAGCAATCAGACACGACGAGGGAAAGTCAAACAGCCTGAAACCAGAGACACTGTCAGAATCTCAGAATAACCCAAGAAAACTAAACGTGAACTGTGACAATCCCATCATATCAACCCGTGAAGAATGGGATGATTGTTCAGTGGCTTTCTGAGAGAGGTGTCACATTCACTGCCGCCGTCTCACAATGACAGGATTGACGTGGAACAACCGTGACTAATTTGAACTGGGTGAGTCAAAAAAAAAAAAAAAAAAAAGCAGAGGTTCTGATTTTATTTGTGGCTTTTTGAAGACTGTGGCTGAGTCACAAATGCATTTTTTCCAACCCTGTACTCAATGTGACCAGTAAATCTATCAGGTTGCGATCACATCCATCTGCTTCTCATCTTCCTCTCTTCTTTTCCATGCTCACTTTCCTTAAAGTTGGTTTCAGAAGCGTTCGTGTGATTTTTCTTTTTTTTATTATGCCTTCATCTTTACCTTTAGCTTCTGATTGTCTCAGCCCCGATAAATTTTAATCCTTCCACAAGTGTTGCATTATGCATATCAGTTACTCGTGTAACATCAAATGGCATTGCAGAGGTACCTATCATTACACACACACAGACACACACACTCCAACCTCCACGTCCCCACCCCCTCATCTCCAATCAGTTGCACTTTGAAGATGCATTTATGCATCTGGTCAAATTGCCATTCTCCATCAGCTCGAGGCCAACATGATAAAGTGTGTGATTTATTTTCAGAGCTGCTGATTGATGTAGTTGCCCCTTAGCGACTGCCGTGGCATTCAGTATTCTCAAAGAGGATATAGATGCCGACACATGAAGGCATAGCTTTTACAGACATGTGTAACACAGCTGGCACATCGGGAGGGTAGCGATCCATGTACGTGGTGTTCTTAGCCGTTGTGTGTGACGTACAGTGGTGGTCGGCTTATTCAAAGCGTTTCACAGTAGGAATCTGCTAAGTGACCCGATGGAATGTCCTTTGGGATTGCAATGAAAGCAATAAATAAATAAATAAATGTATCATGAACTCTTTCCACTACACTCTCTTTTAAGCTGTTGCTGAAAGCATTGCTGTTATGGTTCATATGGTTCACCAATCAAGTGAGTCCTGCAAAAGTGCACATACAGCACATCGATGGAGACAGTTCCCGCCGACACTTCTATTTGGAGGAAGCTGGCACAGAGGAAACCCATTACACAAAACAAAAACATGCAAATTTCACACAGACAGGCCGAGGTCTTGAGGTGAAACTGCAATCAAGCCAGCCCGATTCCATAAACTGATTTCAAAGAAATGTGATTTCCCCTGTACATAGAACACACTTTAAACACACCAGTTGGCTGCAAAGCCTCAGGTTTAAACCTCGTTGATACGCTTTTAGGTGAAAACAGAAAACTTTAGTAGCATTTTTTTTTTTTTTCTTTGTTCATTCAACAAAGGTTGATCGGAGCCACTGAAAACAACTTTTTGAAAATGCTGTGAGTCTCTAAACAGGGTAAAACAAATTTTCTGAAATGCTGATGCTGTTTATATGCACCGTAGCAAATGGACGTAATTTTCAAATCTTAGCTGTTTAAAAGCAAAGCTTTTCTGAAATGAAAATACAAAAGCGAAGTGTTTTTACATAAACACCATATGAACACAGCTTCATTCTCAGTTCTACCATCAGATCATCATTTGGATTGTCAACATCGTTATCCACAGATAACTCAGTATTGGTGAACAATAAGCTCTGAGATCTGCTACACGCCTCCGCTGGCGCTCCGCAAGATGTGTGCTGGCATCTCTACCTGGATGAAGGCAGGACAACACACACCTGTTCAAGTTTGCAGATGACACAGTGCTGTCTTTGAACTGATGTTGACTGACCCCAGGTGATGCTGGATCAGTAGAAATACCTGGGCAAAGTACTTGACAACAAGGTCATGCATGACAGGAATACAGAGGATTTAACCAACACTAAGGAAGCTCTCCTCCTCTGGTGTCCGCAATAACATCCTTACAGCATTGCACGCTTCTTTTTAGTGTTTTAACTTTCTCCTGTATCAGCTGGTTCAGTTTGCCAACACTGCAAAATAAAACGCAATTCATGCCACGAGGATCAACAGCTTCTACCCCCACACCACCCCCCGAGGTCCCTGAAACAACTGTATGAACAGCAGATCTGCAGGAAGGCCAGGAGCATCATCCAGGCAACTGCATCCCAGTTGCATCCCTCAGTGTCTTAATGGCGTCTATGTTATCCAGACTGTCTGACTAATGGAGAGAAAGCAACTTTTGTTCTAAAGGGAACACACTTCAACACCTCTCGACTGAGAGCGCCGCTCTGAGTGTCTGGAATTGGATGTTCTGGATGTTGGGTGGCAGTCGGGGTGGAAATAGAATCGAGTGTCATTTGCAAACATGGATAAGGTTTAGGAGACAGATAATTAACAGCTGTGCAGTCTTTAATTGCACCACAGAGAAACAAAATTCTTCTGATTCTAGTTCTGAAAAATGCGGAAACAGCCCGATTTGAAACAAACACAATTCAGAAAAACTAAACAGCTCAGGAAGCAGCTGCTGGACTGAATCAGTGTATTGATGTCTTTTGTTTACCTCTCTCTGCTTGCAGTGTTTGCACATTGAGCTGATTACAGAGTGTGAGATAAGTGTTAAGTGTGAGGGATTTGAAAAAAATGGCTACACAGGAATAAGTCACACAGCAGGCAGCAGCCTTCAGTACGGGCTACAAAGTATTTCCCCAAACAGAATCGCTTAAAAACAGCAGTACCAGAACTCTGCGTGATGTAATCACATTCCCAGTAAGATGGAATAAAAACCCAACAAACCAACAACCAAACTCTCCTTTACCTGTATGCAGCAGTCAGACCATCTAAAGCTCTCATCTCTTCTTCTTTATCAGTTCAGTTAAATAGTGGTTTGAGATGTGTTGCTGCCACCTTCTGTGCTGGAGTGTGATCCAACGTTCACTACCTGCTTCCACCTTTACCCTCATTTTGCTCTTTGCCCTGGAACTCAGGCAGGTAATCTAATAGTTCCAAGCTTGGTAATTTGGTACTCAAATCCACAAGCACTGTTCATTGCAGCTGTCAAATCGATGTGTGAAAGAGCAACTGTGTTAAATATTTTAAGACTGCCTTTGTTATCCAAATCAGTTGTGGGTGATGGCTTGTCTCGCAGAGGAGCTCATAATTTGAAACAGGTATTTTTTTGTGTGCTAAGTGGCCTCATGCAGCCCCGAGCGACATATTCCTTAATTAAAGTTGGATGACCTCATGTAATCATTTTTGTAAGACATTATGAAGCTAATTCCAAAATGACATCAGAAACAGACGAGGCCAGAATAATATTACCTCAGATGCACTTCACTGTCTGCACGAGCTGGAAAGTTCAGTCCAAGAAGTTTTACAC